>NC_050571.1:8342668-8355168 GCF_013265735.2 Oncorhynchus mykiss | reverse complement strand
CATATTTGACAGATGTTCCTTCCCGAGAACAAATCACTTTCTTTACCAGGTTACCCAGGTATTTCCCTCCATAACTGGAAGTGTCATTCAAAAGCATTATAAAGCATATAAATAGGCTCATGTCTGGATTGGATTAGAGCATTTTAGCGAAAATTCGTGCCTGATTCTATACATTTTATGAGCCCTACATTAAAGACATTTAATGAGTCCAAGGCCTCAAAAAGCCCAAATGATTGTTCCGTTAACCAATACATAGGCTACATGATATCAGCTAAAATTGGTCTTATGTAGAATCATTTTAAATTGTGTTTTTTACATGGGATAAAAGTAGAGACTCAGAGCTACAAAATGGTATATCATACACAACAGTTGAGGAACAACGGGAAAGGTATTCTGCTTTGAAAGTTGATTAATTTGTAAACTGACTTTTGAGAAAATGGCCTTTGACTGTTTTGGTACTAGTATTGGAGAGCCCTTCTTTGTCTACACCCATTCAGCATTGTTCACACCCTCTTAAGCTTTAGCCCCGCCCATCTCTTTAAGGGTTCACACCCTCTTAAGCTTTAGCCCCGCCCATCTCTTTAAGGGTTGTTCCGAGCGTTCTGTACTAATAACAGCAGTCAAGCACCCCTGTAAAGACCTTTATTATACACAGATTCAAAATAGCTATTGATAACAAATGTGTTTTTTGTGGTTGTGACCCAGAGACTCTAGAACATTTATTTTGGGACTGTTCTTATGTCAGAAGATTTTGGAGTGAGTTAGAAGATTTTATTTTAAAAGAAACTACTATCAATGTTAATTTGAAAGACTGATGTTATGTTTTATTTCGATCCAAATTATATGTACGCTGATTTAACTTTAATTATTAATTTGTTTATTTTTCATGGCAGATTCTTTATCCATAAAATGGAGTGTGCGGAGAACAAACCACCCTTCACATTGTTTAAGAATTTAAATATTATTTTGAAATGATCAGGAAGTGTAAAAACAAAGAAGCAATACGTACCGTAAAACCTTTTGACAACTTGAACATGTATCTCGATATGTCTCTTAGGTTTATATACTGTTTTTGTATTTGTTTTGTTTTGTTCATAATAATTATTATAAAAATAATACAAAACAATTATAATAATTTTTTAAAAGGCAGCTTGCTAGCTACTTCCAGGCACAAATGAGAGAACGGCTCACTGAACATTACTCACCCTAACAGAGCTGGTTAGGCTGTTAAGTTATCCAGAGCTGGTGACTGCAACTGTGCTGTGAGATTGTCTGTTTGTAAATTCAGAGCGTTTCACTCTCGGAGCGTTTAAGTGTACACTGGGAGCTCTGGCCCGAGGAGTAGGGTTGATCAGAGCGTTCTGAGCTCTGGCCCGAGGAGTAGGGTTGATCAGAGCGTTCTGAGCTCTGGCCCGAGGAGTAGGGTTGATCAGAGCGTTCTGAGCTCTGGCCCGAGGAGTAGGGTTGATCAGAGCGTTCTGAGCTCTGGCCCGAGGAGTAGGGTTGATCAGAGCGTTCTGAGCTCTGGCCCGAGGAGTAGGGTTGATCAGAGCGTTCTGAGCTCTGGCCCGAGGAGTAGGGTTGATCAGAGCGTTCTGAGCTCTGGCCCGAGGAGTAGGGTTGATCAGAGCGTTCTGAGCTCTGGCCGAGGAGTAGGGTTGATCAGAGCGTTCTGAGCTCTGGCCCGAGGAGTAGGGTTGATCAGAGCGTTCTGAGCTCTGGCCGAGGAGTAGGGTTGATCAGAGCGTTCTGAGCTCTGGCCGAGGAGTAGGGTTGATCAGAGCGTTCTGAGCTCTGGCCCGAGGAGTAGGGTTGATCAGAGCGTTCTGAGCTCTGGCCCGAGGAGTAGGGTTGATCAGAGCGTTCTGAGCTCTGGCCCGAGGAGTAGGGTTGATCAGAGCGTTCTGAGCTCTGGCCGAGGAGTAGGGTTGATCAGAGCGTTCTGAGCTCTGGCCCGAGGAGTAGGGTTGATCAGAGCGTTCTGAGCTCTGGCCGAGGAGTAGGGTTGATCAGAGCGTTCTGAGCTCTGGCCGAGGAGTAGGGTTGATCAGAGCGTTCTGAGCTCTGGCCGAGGAGTAGGGTTGATCAGAGCGTTCTGAGCTCTGGCCCGAGGAGTAGGGTTGATCAGAGCGTTCTGAGCTCTGGCCGAGGAGTAGGGTTGATCAGAGCGTTCTGAGCTCTGGCCGAGGAGTAGGGTTGATCAGAGCGTTCTGAGCTCTGGCCGAGGAGTAGGGTTGATCAGAGCGTTCTGAGCTCTGGCCCGAGGAGTAGGGTTGATCAGAGCGTTCTGAGCTCTGGCCCGAGGAGTAGGGTTGATCAGAGCGTTCTGAGCTCTGGCCGAGGAGTAGGGTTGATCAGAGCGTTCTGAGCTCTGGCCGAGGAGTAGGGTTGATCAGAGCGTTCTGAGCTCTGGCCCGAGGAGTAGGGTTGATCAGAGCGTTCTGAGCTCTGGCCCGAGGAGTAGGGTTGATCAGAGCGTTCTGAGCTCTGGCCGAGGAGTAGGGTTGATCAGAGCGTTCTGAGCTCTGGCCCGAGGAGTAGGGTTGATCAGAGCGTTCTGAGCTCTGGCCGAGGAGTAGGGTTGATCAGAGCGTTCTGAGCTCTGGCCCGAGGAGTAGGGTTGATCAGAGCGTTCTGAGCTCTGGCCGAGGAGTAGGGTTGATCAGAGCGTTCTGAGCTCTGGCCGAGGAGTAGGGTTGATCAGAGCGTTCTGAGCTCTGGCCCGAGGAGTAGGGTTGATCAGAGCGTTCTGAGCTCTGGCCCGAGGAGTAGGGTTGATCAGAGCGTTCTGAGCTCTGGCCCGAGGAGTAGGGTTGATCAGAGCGTTCTGAGCTCTGGCCGAGGAGTAGGGTTGATCAGAGCGTTCTGAGCTCTGGCCCGAGGAGTAGGGTTGATCAGAGCGTTCTGAGCTCTGGCCGAGGAGTAGGGTTGATCAGAGCGTTCTGAGCTCTGGCCCGAGGAGTAGGGTTGATCAGAGCGTTCTGAGCTCTGGCCCGAGGAGTAGGGTTGATCAGAGCGTTCTGAGCTCTGGCCGAGGAGTAGGGTTGATCAGAGCGTTCTGAGCTCTGGCCCGAGGAGTAGGGTTGATCAGAGCGTTCTGAGCTCTGGCCCGAGGAGTAGGGTTGATCAGAGCGTTCTGAGCTCTGGCCGAGGAGTAGGGTTGATCAGAGCGTTCTGAGCTCTGGCCCGAGGAGTAGGGTTGATCAGAGCGTTCTGAGCTCTGGCCGAGGAGTAGGGTTGATCAGAGCGTTCTGAGCTCTGGCCGAGGAGTAGGGTTGATCAGAGCGTTCTGAGCTCTGGCCGAGGAGTAGGGTTGATCAGAGCGTTCTGAGCTCTGGCCCGAGGAGTAGGGTTGATCAGAGCGTTCTGAGCTCTGGCCGAGGAGTAGGGTTGATCAGAGCGTTCTGAGCTCTGGCCGAGGAGTAGGGTTGATCAGAGCGTTCTGAGCTCTGGCCGAGGAGTAGGGTTGATCAGAGCGTTCTGAGCTCTGGCCGAGGAGTAGGGTTGATCAGAGCGTTCTGAGCTCTGGCCGAGGAGTAGGGTTGATCAGAGCGTTCTGAGCTCTGGCCGAGGAGTAGGGTTGATCAGAGCGTTCTGAGCTCTGGCCGAGGAGTAGGGTTCATCAGAGCGTTCTGAGCTCTGGCCGAGGAGTAGGGTTGATCAGAGCGTTCTGAGCTCTGGCCGAGGAGTAGGGTTGATCAGAGCGTTCTGAGCTCTGGCCGAGGAGTAGGGTTGATCAGAGTGTTCTGAGCTCTGGCCGAGGAGTAGGGTTCATCAGAGCGTTCTGAGCTCGCAACGGCAGTCAAGCACCTAAGCTAACTGGCTAACATTGGCTAGCTTGCTAGCTACTTCCAGACACAAATGAGAGAACACCCCACTCTGACCATTTTACTCGCCCTAGCAGAGCTGGTTAGGCTGTTTTCATGTTATCCAGAGCTTTGGTGACTGTAACTGTGCTGCTGGCAACAATTTAATCACGCATTTTTTGCCGACGTTTACTGACACCGGCCCAATTCAATGGGTGTTGAGCATTCGTAAATTCATCAGTTATTCTGCACTCTGGTACACTCAGACGAGAGTCTTCTGTTAAGACATGTAGCTAGCTAGCTACGTACTATATGCATGCTATATGGCAGACCAATCCAAACTCATCTGTAGGCATGTCCAACTCGTTATCTCAGCCAATCACGGCTAGCGGGAAGGTTGCTCACTTTTTCTGTGGCTAAACCAACTGGGCTCGTGACTTAACCATTTTATTTACAGATGGAATACAAGCTTGTTATTATGGCACATGTAAGTTCACATGTTTGAGAAGGCATTTCTGCCAAAGAACACATTTTGATATAAAGAAAGTTTACTTTCAAACGGCTGTCCTGTGAAGTAGTGACACGTGACATACGCCTGGTTTCCTGAAACAGGTCACATAAAAGGTCCCACAGCTGACAGTGCATGTCAGAGCAAAAACCAAGCAAGGGGGTAGAAGGAATTGTTCATAGAGCTCCTAGACAGGATTGTGTCATTGCACAGATCTGGGGAAGGGTACCAAATATTTTTCTGCAGCATTGAAGGTCCCCAAGAACTCAGTGGCCTCCATCATTCTTAAATGGAAGAAGTTTGGAACCACCAAGATTCTTTCTAGAGCTGGTCGCCCGGCCAAACTGAGCAATCGGAGGAAAGGGCCTTGGTCAGGGAGGTGACCAAGAATCCAATGGTCAATCTGACAGAGCTCCAGAGTTACTCTGTGGATATGGGAGAATCTTCCAGAAGGACAACCATCTCTGCAGTACTCTACCAATCAGGCCTTCATGGTAGAGTGGCCAGATGGAAATCAATTCCTCATTAAAAGGCACATGACAGCCCGCTTGGAATTTGCCAAAAGGCACCTAAAGAACTCTCAGATCATGAGAAACAAGACTCTCTGCTCTGATGAAACCAAGATTGAACTCTTTGGCCTGAATACCAAGTGTCACATCTGGAGGAAACCTGGCACCATCCCAACACGACAACAACCCTAAGGACACTGAATGTCTCTGAATGTCTCTGAATGTCCTTAAGTGGCACAGCCAGAGCACGGACTTGAACCCGATTGAACATCTCTGGAGAGACCTGAAAACAGCTGTGCAGCGACGTTCCCCATCCAACTTGACAGAGTTTGAGAGGATCTGCAGAGAAGAATGGGATAAACTCCCCAAATACAGGTTTGCCAAGCTTGTAACGTCATACCCAAGAAGACTCGAGGCTGTAATCGCTGACCAGGGTGATTCAACAAAACACTGAGTAAAGGGTCTGAATACTTATGTAAATGTGATATTTTAGTTTTGTATTTTTCATAAATTATTTAACATTTCTATAAACCTGTTATTGCTTTGTCATTATGAGGTATTGTGTGTAAATTGTTGAAAAAAACAACAGCAATTTAATACATTTTGTGAATAAGGCTGTAATGTAACGAAATGTGAATAAAGTCAAGGGGTATGAATACTTTCGAATGCACCACTGTATAACAACCTCAAACATGATCATCTATTTTTGAATGCAATTTCAATGGAATAGATGGAGATAGAGAAAGACAGGCCGGGAAAGAGAGAGAGAGAGCTTGTGCACTGATTTAAAGCTATGATATATGAATGTTTTAAAACTCAGCTGCTGCAATAAATAAATAAATCATCTTTACAATTAAAAAAAAATAAGTAGACCCCCCCACGATAGCCAGACAGAGATGTGTAAATTAGACTTGCGTACGGTCTTTAAATGTAGGTCTCTATAAAAAAAAAGTTACAAAGATGAGATAGGATGTCGGTCCCCACGCTGAGAGTTGATCATGCAGTGACCAGAGAGAGGGCCGTAGATAACCCCAGATTTAGACATCACAGTTATTTATCCCGGGAAAAGGGAGTGGTTTTGGGTAGTAAGTCTCGGTAACGGGGTTCCCGCCATTCAACCTCAGTCTCAATGCTGAACTACGGTATTTTTTAGAACAATTTTGATAAGGAAGTGGGTGTTTTTATCAAGTGGTGGAATGTAGATTTATATTTTCACTACCTTCACTGTCTTATTCTATCCTATCCTCACTGTCTTATCTATCCTATCCTCACTGTCTTATCTATCCAATCCTCACTGTCTTATCTATCCTATCCTCACTGTCTTATCTATCCTATCCTCACTGTCTTATCTATCCTATCCTCACTGTCTTATCTATCCTATCCTCACTGTCTTATCTATCCTATCCTCACTGTCTTATCTATCCTATCCTCACTGTCTTATCTATCCTATCCTCACTGTCTTATCTATCCTATCCTCACTGTCTTATCTATCCTATCCTCACTGTCTTATCTATCCTATCCTCACTGTCTTATCTATCATATCCTCACTGTCTTATTCTATCCTATCCTCACTATCTTATCTATCCTATCTTCACTGTCTTATCTATCCTACTCTCACTGTCTTATTCTATCCTGTATTCATCTCCTCTAATGACTTATTTCACCATGATAATTGTGTGTTACCAAGTCACTCATCGTGTGCACTGTCATGTTCCCATGTTATAGGATTTATCTCAAAAGCTTCAAATCTGGAAGTTTGCAGGGCATTACTCATTTTTGTTATTATAGGGAATAGCAACATAATAAAAATGTCCTTCTTCCATGTGCGACTATGCAGGTATGTAGGATCTTAATTTGATCACTCTTTTGATTCAGATAATTCCCCTACAGGAAATACAAACGTGTAGTGTATTTGAGTTTTAGAAATCCTTCAAAAAGTTTGTCATTTTCACTTTGAAATTTCAGACTTGATTTGCCTTAACAAAAATTTTTATCAACACTACAAAAATAATTCACATTTCCTGTTGCTGCGGGATTATTTTCCTGCTGTAGCAAACTGGCTCAAATGAATATCCTACATCCTATCCTATATAAGGATTTTATGTCTGTTCAGTGGTGGAACACAGATGCATATTTAGTACTTGTCACGCCCTGACCTTAGAGATCCTTTTTATGTCTCTATTTTGGTTTGGTCAGGGCGTGAGTTGGGGTGGGTGTTCTATGTTTTCTATTTCTGTATGTTTGGCCGGGTGTGGTTCTCAATTAGAGGCAGCCGTCTATTGTTGTCTCTGATTGAGAACCATACTTAGGTAGCCTTTATCCAACCTGTGTTTTGTGGGTAGTTATTTTCTGTTTTAGTGTTTTCTGCACCTCACAGGACCGTTTCGGTTTCGTTTATTCACGTTGTTGTTTTGTGTATTAGTGTTCAGTCAAATAAAAGTATGAATATGTACAGCGCTGCACCTTGGTCTCATCCTTCAAACAGCCGTTACAGTACTGCACATGCCCACCCTGCAGACAGACAGTATGCATGATCTGTTTATGAGAGGCAACATTTCACATATAAACTCAGCAACAAAAAAAAGGAAACGTGGTATCATCACATCCACAGCGGCAATTTCAGAGCTACAAATCTAGCTGGACATGTGGTGGAGGAGGGGCCTGTCTCGCGTGATGCTATGCCACAAGGTATAACGACAGGCAGGATTAATGGGATGGTATGGGGTATGGAACCTGCCCGGGGGACTTAGCTTAAAGAACTAATATATTAAATAACACCACTTTTATAATGTTTACATATAATACATTACTCATCTCATATGCATATACTGTATTCTATATCATCTACTGTATCTTGCCTCCCGGCTACCGCTCATACATATAAACTCAAAAAAAGAAACATCCTCTCACTGTCAACTGCGTTTATTTTCAGCAAACTTAACATGTGTAAATATTTGTATGAACGTCATAACAACATTCAACAACTGAGACATAAACGGAACTATTTCTACAGACATGTGACTAAGTGAAATTGAATAATGTTTCCCTGAACAAAGGCGGTGGATCAAAATCAAAAGTAACAGTCAGTATCTGGTGTGGCCACCAGCTGCATTAAGTACTGCAGTGCATCACCTCCTCATGGACTGCACCAGGTGTGCCAGTTCTTGTGAGATGTTACCCTACACTTCCACCAAGGCACCTACAAGTTCCCGGACATTTCTGGGGGGAATGGCCCTAGAACTCACCCTCCAATCCAACAGGTCCCAGACGTGCTCAATGGGATTGAGATCTTCGCTGGCCATGGCAGAACACTGACATTCCTGTCTTGCAGGAAATCATGCCCCGAACGAGCAGTATGTCTGGTGGCATTGTCATTGTCAGGATCGGCCTGCAGGAAGGGTACCACATGATGGAGGAGGATGTCTTCCCTATAACGCATAGCATTGAGATTGCAGGCAATGACAACAAGCACAGTCCGATGATGCTGTGACACACCGCCCCAGACCATGACGGACATTCCACCTCCAAATCGATCCCGCTCCAGAGTACAGGTCTCAGGGTAACGCTCATTCCTTCAACGATAAACGCGAATCCGACCATCACCCCTGGTGAGACAAAACCATGACTCGTCAGTGAAGAGCACTTTTTGCCAGTCCTGTCTGGTCCAGCGATGGTGGGTTTGTGCCCATAGGCGACGTTGTTGCCGGTGATGTCTGATGAGGAACTGCCTTACAACATGCCTACAAGCCCTCAGTCCAGCCTCTCTCAGCCTATTGCAGACTGTCTGAGCACTGATGGAGGGATTGTGCGTTCCTGGTGTAACTCAGGCAGTTGTTGTTGCCATCCTGTACCTGTCCCGCAGGTGTGATGTTCAGATGTACCGATCCTGTGCAGGTGTTGTTACACGTGGTCTGCCACTGCGAGGACGATCCGCTGTCCGTCCTGTCTCCCTGTAGCACTGTCTTAGGAGTCTCACAGTACGGACATTGCAATTTATTGCCCTGGCCACATCTGCAGTCCTCATGACTTCTTGCAGCATGCCTAAGGCACATTCACACCGATGAGCAGGGACCCTGGGCATCTTTCTTTTGGTGTTTTTCAGAGTCAGTAGAATGGCCTCTTTAGTGTCCTAAGTTTTCATAACTGTGACCTTAATTGCCTACCGTCTGTAAGCTGTTAGTGTCTTAACGACCGTTCCACAGGTGCATGTTCATTAATTGTTTATGGTTCATTGAACAAGCATGGGAAACAGTGTTTAAACCCTTTACAATGAAGATCTGTGAAGTAATTTGGATTTTTATGAATTATCTTTGAAAGACAGGGTCCTGAGTTTATGTTATGTTTATGTTATGAGCACAATCAATCAAATGTATTATAAAGCCATTCTTACATCAGCGGATGTCACACAGTGCTATACAGAAACCCAGCCTAAAACCCCAAACAGAAACCAATGCAGATGTAGAAGCACCAGACATAACTGATTTGGGTGTGAGATGTACATTTTCTCATGTAATAATATAATAATAATAACATATGCCATTTAGCCAACGCTTTTATTAAAATAAAATAAAAATTGTGTGCATATTCATTCCTGTTAGCCTTAGTGTCTAACAACTGAGAGATGTGCCCAGGGAAAGCATCCAGGCGCTTAAGTGACAAAGAGCTGTCATACAAGTGACATAGAGATGTCCCAATGCAATGTCAATCTGGGAAAAGAGCAGAGAAAACCCATCATTACCCAAGAGTCTCTTGGGCTGTCTACAGACAGGTTCAATGGATTCAGAGAGTCTTATATTCTTGACATAAGCCTCTAGAGACACAATTTATTCCAAACCTTCAGTGTGCAACGAATGACATTCAGTCCTCCCCCTAGTCTCTGACTTTCCTCTGTAACGTGTCTGACTCTCCTCAGTATCGTGTTAGGTCTGGGCACTCTGTGAACACATGAGATTCACATTGAGTCACGCCATGAAGGTCTGGTTGAAAGCATCCCTCCAAGGAAGCCTTGTCAACAGCAGCTTGACAGAAAGACATCCAAGACGTTCGTCCTCCAGATCAACCACTAGTCTTTGTGTCTGAATCAAATAAAGATATTACTCCTGACATACCAATCACCTTGAAAAACGCTTTCTTTCATTTTGTGTTATGATGTTGTTGTTGTTTTTTTTTAGCAAAAAAGCAGTAACTGCTCATAGCGTGGAACTGAGAAAAAAAGCCTTTTATTTACCTTGGTTTCACAGTAACTTTATACAGTTACTGCTAACATGACCCCCCTATTTTCTCCTGAACACAATACAATAGAGGCAGGATACTTGTCCACGTGATTAAGCATGTATTTAATGTAGCAAAAAAATGACATTAAACAAACGTTTGACCAAATGAGCAGTTACTGCCTTTTTAGCTTGGTAGGGCGGTGTAGATGTCTGCATCCTGGGTGATGCGTGTGCTCACTGCAGCCGCTCCGATTGGAAGGGAACGGCATGCATTCAGTTTTGTTGTTGTTGTTGTTCTTTCTCAATATATTGCCACAGTTAGCAGGTCACTACTCTGATTCAACATTACAGAGGGGAAATGCCAGTTGCAGCAGCCAAGAGGCTGCGTCCTACACGGTAACCTATTCCCTACACATAGTGCACTACTATTAACCTGGGGCTCATAGTACACTATGTAGTTAATAGGGTGTGATTTGGGCCACGGACAGACTGTATTTTCTAAATGCAGAGCAGTGTAGAAATGAGGAGCACATGGGACATTAAACCAGGCTGCACTATGTAGGGAATAGGGTGTGATCTGGGCCACGGACAGACTGTATTTTCTAAATGCAGAGCAGTGTAGAAATGAGGAGCACATGGGACATTAAACCAGGCTGCACTATGTAGGGAATAGGGTGTGATCTGGGCCACGGACAGACTGTATTTTCTAAAGCAGAGCAGTGTAGAAATGAGGAGCACATGGGACATTAAACCAGGCTGCACTATGTAGGGAATAGGGTGTGATCTGGGCCACGGACAGACTGTATTTTCTAAATGCAGAGCAGTGTAGAAATGAGGAGCACATGGGACATTAAACCAGGCTGCACTATGTAGGGAATAGGGTGTGATCTGGGCCACGGACAGACTGTATTTTCTAAAGCAGAGCAGTGTAGAAATGAGGAGCACATGGGACATTAAACCAGGCTGCACTCTGCTGAATCCAGTCTTTCCCCAGCCGGTCTAGCGTTAACATGCAGAGGGGAAAAGAACAAGAATCATCTCCTCTCTTCAAACCCAGTCGCACAATGGCTTTGCTGCTTAGAATAATTCATTATTCCCTTCCTCTGTTTACGGCTTTACTGGGTGAATAGTTTTACAATAGAATAATACAGGGTCAGCTGTGCCAGTGTCATTCTCCTTCCCCTTAGAGGGTCGGCTGTGGATCGGCGGTGGGTCGGCTGTGCCAGTGTCATTCTCCTTCCCCTTGGAGGGTCGGCTGTGGGTCGGCTGTGTCAGTGTCATTCTCCTTCCCCGTAGAGGGTCGGCTGTGCCAGTGTCATTCTCCTTCCCCTTAGAGGGTCGGCTGTGAGTCGGCTGTAGGTTGGCTGTGGGTCGGCTGTGGGTCGGCTGTGCCAGTGTCATTCTCCTTCCCCTTGGAGGGTCGGCTGTGGGTCGGCTGTGGGTCGGCTGTGTCAGTGTCATTCTCCTTCCCCTTAGAGGGTCGGCTGTGGGTCGGCTGTGCCAGTGTCATTCTCCTTCCCCTTAGAGGGTCGGCTGTGGGTCGGCTGTGTCAGTGTCATTCTCCTTCCCTTTAGAGGTGTATTACCTATATTCTTCTCAAACACAATGAGGAGTTTCTGGTCTCAAACACAATGAGGAGTTTCTGGTGTCATACCCAATGAGGAGTTTCTGGTCTCAAACACAACGATGAGTTTCTGGACTCAAACACAATGAGGAGTTTCTGGTCTCAAACACAATGAGGAGTTTCTGGTCTCATACACAATGAGGAGTTTCTGGTGTCAAACACAACAATGAGTTTCTGGACTCATACACAATGAGGAGTTTCTGGTGTCAAACACAACAATGAGTTTCTGGACTCATACACAATGAGGAGTTTCTGGTGTCAAACACAATGAGGAGTTTCTGAACTCAAACACAATGAGGAGATTCTAGACTCAAACACAACGAGGAGTTTCTGGCTTGCATCCCAAATGGCACCCTATTCTCTTTATAGTGCACTACTTTTGACCAGGGGACGGTGCCATTTTGGAGACAACCTACATCCTATGATTCTTATTGTGGAGCAAAAGTTTTAACCTCAAGAGCCGAGAAGCTTTTAATGAGAAGAGCTCTATGATCTTTGTAGATATTTAAAAAGCTGTGTGACTGTTTAGCGTTAGTCACCAACACAGCCTTGAGGAGGAGAGGTTTGTGACTATGAGGAGAATGCAACGAGACAAGAGTATTGCTCAAAAGCAATTAAACTGAAATGCATTCTGAATGTATTTGTTTCCTCCCTCTGCGTACCTTGCGAGCGTGCCAAATGGCATCCTATTCCCTTTGTAGTGCACTAGAGTCCTATGGGTCGTGCAATATACAGTAGTGGTCTTTAAAGGGAATAAGGGAATAAGGGAGTAAGGGAGCTATTTGAGATACAGTCCGTTTAATATCCTGCCTCTCCTCCCCACACATACAGCCCCTAGGA
>NC_050571.1:8297668-8337668 GCF_013265735.2 Oncorhynchus mykiss | reverse complement strand
GTAATTCTCTCACATGCGGATTCGGTGTATAATGAAGATACATTAGATGGAGACAGCTAAAGTTTATTGTTACGAACCCAATAACTATCCTACTGATTTTGCTGCACTCGTTATGTCTAGGGGTCTTAGGCCTAGCTACATGGTCTGTAACCTGACTCGTTATGTCTAGGGCTCCTAGCTACATGGTCTGTAACCTGACTCGTTATGTCTAGGGGTCTTAGGCCTAGCTACATGGTCTGTAACCTGACTCGTTATGTCTAGGGGTCTTAGGCCTAGCTACATGGTCTGTAACCTGACTCGTTATGTCTAGGATTCTTAGGCCCAGCTACATGGTCTGTAACCTGATTCGTTATGTCTATGGGTCTTAGGCCTAGCTACATGGTCTGTAACCTGATTCGTTATGTCTATGGGTCTTAGGCCTAGCTACATGGTCTGTAACCTGACTCGTTATGTCTATGGGTCTTAGGCCCAGCTACATGGTCTGTAACCTGATTCGTTATGTCTAGGGCTCCTAGCTACATGGTCTGTAACCTGACTCGTTATGTCTATGGGTCTTAGGCCTAGCTACATGGTCTGTAACCTGACTCGTTATGTCTATGGGTCTTAGGCCTAGCTACATGGTCTGTAACCTGACTCGTTGTGCCTATGGGTCTTAGGCCTAGCTACATGGTCTGTAACCTGACTCGTTGTGTCTATGGGTCTTAGGCCTAGCTACATGGTCTGTAACCTGATTCGTTATGTCTAGGGCTCCTAGCTACATGGTCTGTAACCTGACTCGTTATATCTATGGGTCTTAGGCCTAGCTACATGGTCTGTAACATGACTCGTTGTGTCTATGGGTCTTAGGCCTAGCTACATGGTCTGTAACCTGACTCGTTATGTCTATGGGTCTTAGGCCTAGCTACATGGTCTGTAACCTGATTCGTAATGTCTAGGGCTCCTAGCTACATGGTCTGTAACCTGACTCGTTATGTCTATGGGTCTTAGGCCTAGCTACATGGTCTGTAACCTGACTCGTTATGTCTATGGGTCTTAGGCCTAGCTACATGGTCTGTAACCTGATTCGTTATGTCTAGGGCTCTTAGCTACATGGTCTGTAACCTGACTCGTTATGTCTATGGGTCTTAGGCCTAGCTACATGGTCTGTAACCTGACTCGTTATGTCTATGGGTCTTAGGCCTAGCTACATGGTCTGTAACCTGACTCGTTATGTCTAGGGGTCTTAGGCCTAGCTACATGGTCTGTAACCTGACTCGTTGTGTCTAGGGGTCTTAGGCCTAGCTACATGGTCTGTAACCTGACTCGTTGTGTCTAGGGGTCTTAGGCCTAGCTACATGGTCTGTAACCTGACTCGTTGTGTCTAGGGGTCTTAGGCCTAGCTACATGGTCTGTAACCTGACTCGTTGTGTCTAGGGGTCTTAGGCCTAGCTACATGGTCTGTAACCTGATTCGTTATGTCTATGGGTCTTAGGCCCAGCTACATGGTCTCTAACCTGACTCGTTATGTCTAGGGGTCTTAGGCCTAGCTACATGGTCTGTAACCTGACTCGTTATGTCTAGGGCTCCTAGCTACATGGTCTGTAACCTGACTCGTTATGTCTATGGGTCTTAGGCCTAGCTACATGGTCTGTAACCTGACTCGTTGTGTCTATGGGTCTTAGGCCTAGCTACATGGTCTGTAACCTGACTCGTTATGTCTATGGGTCTTAGGCCTAGCTACATGGTCTGTAACCTGACTCGTTGTGTCTAGGGGTCTTAGGCCCAGCTACATGGTCTGTAACCTGACTCGTTGTGTCTAGGGGTCTTAGGCCCAGCTACATGGTCTGTAACCTGACTCGTTGTGTCTAGGGGTCTTAGGCCCAGCTATATGGTCTGTAACCTGACTCGTTGTGTCTAGGGGTCTTAGGCCCAGCTACATGGTCTGTAACCTGACTCGTTGTGTCTAGGGGTCTTAGGCCTAGCTACATGGTCTGTAACCTGACTCGTTGTGTCTAGGGGTCTTAGGCCCAGCTACATGGTCTGTAACCTGACTCGTTGTGTCTAGGGGTCTTAGGCCCAGCTACATGGTCTGTAACCTGACTCGTTGTTTCTAGGGGTCTTAGGCCTAGCTACATGGTCTGTAACCTGACTCGTTGTGTCTAGGGGTCTTAGGCCCAGCTACATGGTCTGTAACCTGACTCGTTGTGTCTAGGGGTCTTAGGCCTAGCTACATGGTCTGTAACCTGACTCGTTATGTCTAGGGGTCTTAGGCCTAGCTACATGGTCTGTAACCTGACTCGTTGTGTCTAGGGGTTTTAGGCCTAGCTACATGGTCTGTAACCTGACTCGTTGTGTCTAGGGGTCTTAGGCCCAGCTACATGGTCTGTAACCTGACTCGTTGTGTCTAGGGGTCTTAGGCCCAGCTACATGGTCTGTAACCTGACTCGTTATGTCTAGGGGTCTTAGGCCTAGCTACATGGTCTGTAACCTGACTCGTTGTGTCTAGGGGTCTTAGGCCTAGCTACATGGTCTGTAACCTGACTCGTTATGTCTAGGGCTCCTAGCTACATGGTCTGTAACCTGACTCGTTATGTCTAGGGGTCTTAGGCCTAGCTACATGGTCTGTAACCTGACTCGTTGTGTCTAGGGGTCTTAGGCCTAGCTACATGGTCTGTAACCTGACTCGTTGTGTCTAGGGGTCTTAGGCCTAGCTACATGGTCTGTAACCTGACTCGTTGTGTCTAGGGGTCTTAGGCCTAGCTACATGGTCTGTAACCTGACTCGTTGTGTCTAGGGGTCTTAGGCCTAGCTACATGGTCTGTAACCTGACTCGTTGTGTCTAGGGGTCTTAGGCCTAGCTACATGGTCTGTAACCTGACTCGTTGTGTCTAGGGGTCTTAGGCCCAGCTACATGGTCTGTAACCTGACTCGTTATGTCTAGGGGTCTTAGGCCTAGCTACATGGTCTGTAACCTGACTCGTTGTGTCTAGGGGTCTTAGGCCTAGCTACATGGTCTGTAACCTGACTCGTTGTGTCTAGGGGTCTTAGGCCCAGCTACATGGTCTGTAACCTGACTCGTTGTGTCTAGGGGTCTTAGGCCTAGCTACATGGTCTGTAACCTGACTCGTTGTGTCTAGGGGTCTTAGGCCTAGCTACATGGTCTGTAACCTGACTCGTTGTGTCTAGGGGTCTTAGGCCTAGCTACATGGTCTGTAACCTGACTCGTTGTGTCTATGGGTCTTAGGCCCAGCTACATGGTCTGTAACCTGACTCGTTGTGTCTAGGGGTCTTAGGCCTAGCTACATGGTCTGTAACCTGACTCGTTGTGTCTATGGGTCTTAGGCCCAGCTACATGGTCTGTAACCTGACTCGTTGTGTCTAGGGGTCTTAGGCCTAGCTACATGGTCTGTAACCTGACTCGTTGTGTCTAGGGGTCTTAGGCCTAGCTACATGGTCGGTAACCTGACTCGTTGTGTCTAGGGGTCTTAGGCCCAGCTACATGGTCTGTAACCTGACTCGTTGTGTCTAGGGGTCTTAGGCCCAGCTACATGGTCTGTAACCTGACTCGTTGTGTCTAGGGGTCTTAGGCCTAGCTACATGGTCTGTAACCTGACTCGTTGTGTCTAGGGGTCTTAGGCCCAGCTACAAGGTCTGTAACCTGACTCGTTGTGTCTAGGGGTCTTAGGCCCAGCTACATGGTCTGTAACCTGACTCGTTGTGTCTAGGGGTCTTAGGCCTAGCTACATGGTCTGTAACCTGACTCGTTGTGTCTAGGGGTCTTAGGCCTAGCTACATGGTCTGTAACCTGACTCGTTATGTCTAGGGGTCTTAGGCCTAGCTACATGGTCTGTAACCTGACTCATTGTGTCTAGGGGTCTTAGGCCTTGCTACATGGTCTGTAACCTGACTCGTTATGTCTAGGGTTCTTAGGCCCAGCTACATGGTCTGTAACCTGATTCGTTATGTCTATGGGTCTTAGGCCTAGCTACATGGTCTGTAACCTGACTCGTTATGTCTATGGGTCTTAGGCCTAGCTATCAACAAGCTGCCCACTCAAGAAGAAACTTCAAACTGTAACCAGTGTCTGCAACCTGGTTCAGGTTATCAGTCAACCTACCAGGGTAGTTACAAACAGCACAGGAATTAAATCATCAACATGTATCGATCACATCATTACTAATGCTGCAGACATTTGTTTTAAAGCAGTATCCAAATCCATAGAATGTAGTGATCACAATATAATAGCCATATTTAGGAAAACCACAGTTCCAAAGATTTGGCCTAATATCGTGTATAAGAGGTCATACAAGAAGTCTTGTAGTGATTCATATGTTGTTGATGTAAAGAGTATTTGCTGGTCGGTGGTGTGTAATGAGGAGAAACCAGATGCTGCACTTGACACATTTATGAAACTACTTATTCAAGTTATTAAGAAAATTACTGAAAAATCTGGTAAATGATGAGGAATTGAAAAATAGTATGGTTGAGAGGGAAGAGGCAAAAGATATGGCAAATAAATCCGTCTGATTGGCAAACGTACTGAAAATTAAGAAACCATGTGACTAAACTAAATAAAAATAAACTATACTATGAAACAAAGATAAATGATATAAGGAATGATAGTAAAAAGCACCGTAAATGAAATGTTTGGGAAAAAGCCAACCTGGCTCCATAATTAATTGAATCAGATGACTCATTCATCACGAAGCCACTGATATTGCCAACTACTTTAATGACTTTTTCATTGGCAAGATAAGCAAACGTAGGGGTGACATGCCAGCAACAAACGCTGACACTACACATCCAAGTATATCGTACCAAATTATGAAAGACAACAATTGCACTTTTTTAATTCCGTAAAGTCAGTGTGGAAGAGGTGAAAAACGTATTGTTGTCTATTAACAATGACAAGCTTCCGGGGTCTGACAATCTGGACAGAAAATTACTGAGGATAATAGCAGGAGATATTGCCACTCCTATTTGCCACATCTACAATTTAAGCCTATTAGAGAGCGTGTGCCCTCAGGCCTGGAGTGAAGCTAAAGTTAGTCCCCTACCTAAGAGTAGTAAAGCCCCTTTACTGGCTCAAATAGCTGACCAATCAGCCTGTTCCCAACCCTTAGTAAACTTCTGGAAAAAATTATGTTTGACCAGAAACAATGTTATTTCACAGTAAACAAATTGACAACTTTCAGCACGCTTATAGGGAAGGATACTCAACAAGCACAGCACTTACATACATTACTGATAGTTGGCTTAGAGAAATTGATGATAAAATGATTGTGGTGGGTTGTTAGACTTCAGTGCAGCTTTTGACATTATCAATCATAGTCTGCTCTGGAAGAACGTATGTGTTACAGCTTTACACCCCCTGCTATAATGTGGATAAAGAGTTACTTGTCTAACAGAACACCGAGGGTGTTCTTTAATGGAAGCCTCTCAAACATAATCCAGGTAGAATCAGGAATTCCCCAGGGTAGCTGTTTAGGCCCCTTTCTTTTTCAATTTTCTACTAACGACGTGCCACTGACTTTGAGTAAAGCCAGAGTGTCTATGTATGCGGATGACTCAACATGGCTGTGGTTAACTTAACAAAGAGTTGCAGTTAGTTTTAGAGTGGGTGGCCAGGAATAAGTTAGCCCTAAATATTAAAGCATTGTATTTGGGACAAAACATTCACTAAACCCTAAACCTCAACTAAATATTGTAATAAATTATGTGGAAATTGAGCAAGTTGAGATGACTAATTTGCTTGAAGTAGCCCTAGATTGTCAACTGTCAAGATCAAAACATATTGATACAATAGTAGCTAAGATGGGGAGAAGTATCTATCAACAAGGCAGGTCTTCCAGGCCATAGTTTTGTTGCACCTTGACTAATGTTCAGTCGTGTGGTTAAGTGCCACAAAAAAGGACTTAAGAAAATTACAATTGGCTCAGAACAGGGCAGCACGGCTGGCCCTTGGATGTGCACAGAGAGCTAATAGTAATAATATGCATGTCAATCTCTCCTGGCTCAAATTGGTGGAGAGATTGACTTCATTACTACTTGTATTTATGAGAGGTATTGCCATGTTGAATGCACCAAGCTGTCAGTCTAAACTACTGGCACACAGCTCAGACAACTATGCATACCCACAAGACATGCCACAAAAGCTCTTTTCAAAGTCCCCAAGTCCAGAACAGACTGTGGGAGGCGCACAGTACTACACAGAGCCATGACTACATGGAACTCTATTCCACATCAAGTAACTGATGCAAGCAGTAAAATGTGATTTAAAAAACAGATAAAAAAAAAACCTTATGGAACAGCGGGGACTGTGACGCAACACAAATATAGACACAGACACATGCAAGCACAGACACACTATAACACACACTAGAACATACATACTATACACACACATACACATGGATTTAGTACTGTAGATAGGTGGTAGTGGTGGAGTTGGGGCCTGAGGGCACGCAGTGTGTTGTGAAATCTGTGAATGCATTGTAATGTTTTAAATGGTATAAACTGCCTTAATTTAACTGGACCAAATGAAGAGTAGCTGCTGCCTTGGCAGGAACTAATGGGGATCCATAATAAACCCCAGGAAGAGTAGCTGCTGCCTTGGCAGGAACTATTGGGGATCCATGATAAACACCAGGAAGAGTAGCTGCTGCCTTGGCAGGAACTAATGGGGATCCATAATAAACCCCAGGAAGAGTAGCTGCTGCCTTGGCAGGAACTAATGGGGATCCATGATAAACCCCAGGAAGAGTAGCTGCTGCCTTGGCAGGAACTAACGGGGAGCCATAATAAACCCCAGGAAGAGTAGCTGCTGCCTTAGCAGGTACTAATGGGGATCCATGATAAACCCCAGGAAGAGTAGCTGCTGCCTTGGCAGGAACTAATGGGGAGCCATAATAAACCCCAGGAAGAGTAGCTGCTGCCTTGGCAGGAACTAATGGGGATCCATGATAAACCCCAGGAAGAGTAGCTGCTGCCTTGGCAGTAACTAATGGGGAGCCATAATAAACCCCAGGAAGAGTAGCTGCTGCTTTGGCAGGAACTAATGGGGATCCATGATAAACCCCAGGAAGAGTAGCTGCTGCCTTGACAGGAACTAATGGGGAGCCATAATAAACCCCAGGAAGAGTAGCTGCTGCCTTGGCAGGAACTAATGGGGATCCATGATAAACCCCAGGAAGAGTAGCTGCTGCCTTGACAGGAACTAATGGGGATCCATAATAAACACAAATACAAATACATGGTCTGTAACCTGACTCATTATGTCTAGGGGTCCTATCTACATGGTCTGTAACCTGACTCATGTTGTCTAGGGGTCCTATCTACATGGTCTGTAACCTGACTGATTATGTCTAGGGGTCCTATCTACATGGTCTGTAACCTGACTCATTATGTCTAGGGGTCCTATCTACATGGTCTGTAACCTGACTCATTATGTCTAGGGGTCCTATCTACATGGTCTGTAACCTGACTCATGTTGTCTAGGGGTCCTATCTACATGGTCTGTAACCTGACTCATGTTGTCTAGGTGTCCTATCTACATGGTCTGTAACCTGACTCATGTTGTCTAGGGGTCATAGTTACATGGTCTGTAACCTGACTCATTATGTATATGGGTCATAGTTACATGGTCTGTAACCTGACTCATGTTGTCTAGGGGTCCTAGCTACATGGTCTGTAACCTGACTCATTATGTATATGGGTCATAGTTACATGGTCTGTAACCTAACTCATTATGTCTAGGGGTCCTATCTACATGGTCTGTAACCTGACTCATGTTATCTAGGGGTCCTATCTACATGGTCTGTAACCTGACTCATTATGTCTAGGGGTCTTATCTACATGGTCTGTAATCTGATTCATTATGTCTAGGGGTCCTATCTACATGGTCTGTAACCTGACTCATGTTGTCTAGGGGTCCTATCTACATGGTCTGTAATCTGATTCATTATGTCTAGGGGTCCTATCTACATGGTCTGTAACCTGACTCATTATGTCTAGGGGTCCTATCTACATGGTCTGTAACCTGACTCATGTTGTCTAGGGGTCCTATCTACATGGTCTGTAACCTGACTCATGTTGTCTAGGTGTCCTATCTACATGGTCTGTAACCTGACTCATGTTGTCTAGGGGTCCTATCTACATGGTCTGTAACCTGACTCATTATGTCTAGGGGTCCTAGCTACATGGTCTGTAATCTGACTCATTATGTCTAGGGGTCATAGTTACATGGTCTGTAACCTGACTCATTATGTCTAGGGATCCTAGCTACATGGTCTGTAACCTGACTCATGTTGTCTAGGGGTCCTATCTACATGGTCTGTAACCTGACTCATGTTGTCTAGGGGTCCTATCTACATGGTCTGTAACCTGACTCATGTTGTCTAGGGGTCCTGGCTACATGGTCTGTAACCTGACTCATTATGTATATGGGTCATAGTTACATGGTCTGTAACCTGACTCATTATGTCTAGGGGTCCTATCTACATGGTCTGTAACCTGACTCATGTTGTCTAGGGGTCCTGGCTACATGGTCTGTAACCTGACTCATTATGTATATGGGTCATAGTTACATGGTCTGTAACCTGACTCATTATGTCCAGGGGTCATAGTTACATGGTCTGTAACCTGACTCATTATGTCTAGGGGTCCTAGCTACATGGTCTGTAATCTGACTCGTTATGTCTAGGGGTCCTAGCTACATGGTCTGTAACCTGACTCATGTTGTCTAGGGGTCCTAGCTACATGGTCTGTAATCTGACTCATTATGTCTAGGGGTCCTAGCTACATGGTCTGTAACCTGACTCATGTTGTCTAGGGGTCCTAGCTACATGGTCTGTAATCTGACTCATTATGTCTAGGGGTCATAGTTACATGGTCTGTAACCTGACTCATTATGTCTAGGGGTCCTAGCTACATGGTCTGTAATCTGACTCATTATGTCTAGGGGTCCTAGCTACATGGTCTGTAACCTGACTCATGTTGTCTAGGGGTCCTAGCTACATGGTCTGTAATCTGACTCATTATGTCTAGGGGTCATAGTTACATGGTCTGTAACCTGACTCATTATGTCTAGGGGTCATAGTTACATGTTCTGTAATCTGATTAATTATGTCTAGGGGTCCTATCTACATGGTCTGTAACCTGACTCATGTTGTCTAGGGGTCATACTTACATGGTCTGTAACCTGACTCATGTTGTCTAGGGGTCCTAGCTACATGGTCTGTAACCTGACTCATTATGTATATGGGTCATAGTTACATGTTCTGTAATCTGATTAATTATGTCTAGGGGTCCTATCTACATGGTCTGTAACCTGACTCATGTTGTCTAGTGGTCATACTTACATGGTCTGTAACCTGACTCATGTTGTCTAGGGGTCCTAGCTACATGGTCTGTAACTTGATTTGATGTTTGCATAAATGTGAGAAGTCAGCGTATGCAACCAGATGTTGAATGTACTTGTGCCCAGGAAGACGGCTACCAAACCCGAGGTCTCAGATTCACAATCCATCCTAATTACTCACACTCGTGTGCAAATAAAGGCTTGCCTCACCACCAAGACTAAAGGCTTGGCTCTGCACCTAGACTCAAGGCTTGGCTCTGCACCTAGACTAAAGGCTTGGCTCTGCACCTAGACTAAAGGCTTGGCTCTGCACCTAGACTAAATGCTTGGCTCAGGACGTAGACTAACGGCTTGGCTCACCACCTAAAGTAAAGGCTTGGCTCACCACCTAGAGTAAAGGCTTGGCTCACCACCTAAATTAAAGGCTTGGCTCACCACCTAACGTAAAGGCTTGGCTCACCACCTAGACTAAAGGCTTGGCTCACCACCTAGACTAAAGGTTTGGCTCAGCACCTAGACTAAAGGCTTGGCTCAGTACCTAGACTAAAGTACCTAGACAAAGCCCTACTCTGTGTTGCTATGCAAAGCCTTACTCTGTGTTGCTATGCAAAGCTCTACTCTGTGTTGCTATGCAAAGCCCTACTCTGTGTTGCTATGCAAAGCTCTACTCTGTGTTGCTATGTTATGGTTGCTGTTGTTAGGAATAGATTTTGTTAGATTGTTTCAACGGCAGCCATATTGAGTTAAATCATGAGTCCCAGTTCAGGGACCTGAGACCATGATGACTAAATACTGATTACACGCACGCACGCACGCACGCACGCACACACACACACACACACACACACACACACACACACACACAATAAAGCCGAGTCCTTCCTTTGATGTTGAAAATCTCTCTGCTCCTGACTGATTGCTTGATCCTTTTTTGCAACTTGTATTAAACATGATTTATTCCAAGTCCTATAGCTCTCATTCTTGGAGGACGTGATTTTCCTTAGCTTGCTACAGAACCCATAGCATGTTGGCTAAGAAATCAGCATAAGCTTGCAGAGAGATGTGTTGGGTGGTATTCCCTTCGTGCTCAAGACAACAACAAAAGCTGCCATCTCCCTGAAGCTGCGAAGAAACATTATTACTAGATTATATCGAGGAGAGAAAACAGAACCAGCAACGATGAATTGATCCATTATGCATGCAGCAGCTACACTGTTTATTTACGCATTTGTAATATCCTAACAAATCAGTCGATATCTTAATTAGCCTCATTACTCATTTTAATAATGACCCAAGATGGTGACTTCATTGTTTCTCAGTGGGGAAGACGATTCGTTCCCTGTGACCTTTGTGACGCAGTGGGAAACTATTAGAATATTTCAGTGGGAGTCCCTGACCTAGTAGGGCTAATGTTGCTGTTATTTGTAAACAAAATAAGCACACGTCACACGTCTCATAAGTCACCCCGTACTGAGAAAGTGCAAAACATAGGCTGAAATGTCTGAAATGGCACTCTAATTCCTATATAGTGTACTGCAGTTGACCAGGACCCATTGTAGTACACTATATAATGAGAAGGTGCCATTTTCGGGTTGCATATGTGTCCTGGTCAAAAGCAGTGCACTGGGGAATACGGTGCCAGCCATGCACGATTTGCATGAGAATGTCTCACCTTACATATGGTTAATTACCCTTGACTGTTCACAGGAATCTAATTAGCAGACCCCTATCCCACCAGAATCCTAATAGGCTCCGGCATTGTGTTAAGTGTTTTGCTTTCAGAGACAGGGCAAGTAGGACTCCATCACAAATGGCATGCTATTTCCTATATAGTACAATACTTTTGAGACTGAATTGGTACCCTATCCTCTATATAGTGCACTACTTTTGAGACTGAATTGGTACCCTATCCTCTATGTAGTGCACTACTTTTGACCCGAGCCCTATGGGGCCTATATAGGGAATACAGTGCCATTTGAGACATTTCCCAAGTTAGTCCTATACCTGCTCATAATAAAGGATTTCATCTTCTCGTCCCAGTAATTTATAGAAAGGGGTTTGAGCCCCCGGAATGAACACGGACAGATAAATCAACCCTATCCTGGAAGGAGCTCGCTCGTCTATGTTTCATATGCTTGTCACGTTCTGACCTTAGTTCCTTTGTTTTGTCTTTTGTTTTAGTCTGGTCAGGGCGTGAGTTGGGTGGGTTGTCTATGTTAGTTTGTCTATGATTTTCTATGTCTGTGTTTGGCCTGGTTATGGTTCTCAATCAGAGGCAGCTGTCACTCGATGTCTCTGATTGAGAACCATATTTAGGCAGCCGGTTTTCCATTGTATTTTGTGGGTAGTTATTTTCTGTTTAGTGTTGTACCTAAAAGGACTGTTCGCTGGTTGTTTATTGTTTTGTTTTCAGTGTTCATTAAAATATTTAAAATATATACCACGCTGCACCTTGGTCCTCCTCTCCTTCCCCAGACGACAAGCTACTGATATTACATCGTCGACTACTGCTGTGCTTGAGAGAACCGATAATGGTGCAGAGGTCATCGATGGGAAGCCTTGTGGAAACACATGGTCCTTTTGGGTCATGTGAATGACAGAATGGGCTGCTGTAGATGTTGCATTTATGTCCTTACTGTACTGAAATCCAACTGTTTATATAGGAACAGTTTTCTCCAAAGGATTGAGACTCTAGCAGGAGAACTTCCAAACGTACATTCATAGAGACAATACTGATCTTGGATCATATGCATATTGCAATATCACAGAGGGCCTTACTGTATGTCCTGATTGTATTGGGGAACCAATTCGGGATTGAGACTAGCCTCACGAACCACGAGAGGCTTTTGAGAAATCAGGAGAACTCAAGTTCCTTTCCACTTCATCAGATTGCACAAGAACCACCTACCTTTGTGTCAACAGGCAGTCTTTATTTTCTATAATGTGTTTCCCCCCCTTGGGCCAGGCAACAGTGTTTGGCCACAGTTGTTTACCTAGCTGTCATATCGGTTGAACTCTGAACTGAGAATGACATTAATTGGGTTGAGAGGAGAGTAGGAGAGTAGATTTTCTAGTTCCTGTCATGGTTGTTCATCATACTGAGGCTCAACCTCCAACCATTACTCTAAAGAAAGCTCTTTTTCTCATTTTCTCCCACCCCTAGCTTGGCTACAGTACATTAAGTACCAGGGCAGAGGCTGACTGTCTTGGCCAAGCCTCAGGACCTGATTTAATGGCAGACTTCTGAGTCACAATTTGGTCATTGGTGACATTAAATTTTCTCTGCCCTTGACAGTGCTCAAACCAAAGATATGCTCTGTTTCCCAAGAAAAGTGTCAGACCAACCTGGTTTATCTCTGAATAGTGTTAGACTAACCTGGGTTACAGTGCCTTGCGAAAGTATTCGGCCCCCTTGAACTTTGCTACCTTTTGCCACATTTCAGGCTTCAAACATAAAGATATAAAACTGTATTTTTTTGTGAAGAATCAACAACAAGTGGGACACAATCATGAAGTGGAACGACATTTATTGGATATTTCAAACTTTTTTAACAAATCAAAAACTGAAAAATTGGGCGTGCAAAATTATTCAGCCCCTTTACTTTCAGTGCAGCAAACTCTCTCCAGAAGTTCAGTGAGGATCTCTGAATGATCCAATGTTGACCTAAATGACTAATGATTATAAATACAATCCACCTGTGTGTAATCAAGTCTCCGTATAAATGCACCTGCACTGTGATAGTCTCAGAGGTCCGTTAAAAGCGCAGAGAGCATCATGAAGAACAAGGAACACACCAGGCAGGTCCGAGATACTGTTGTGAAGAAGTTTAAAGCCGGATTTGGATACAAAAAGATTTCCCAAGCTTTAAACATCCCAAGGAGCACTGTGCAAGCGATAATATTGAAAGAAAACCTGATGGAGTCTGCAAAAGACCTGAGACTGGGACGGAGATTTGTCTTCCAACAAGACAATGATCCAAAACATAAAGCAAAATCTACAATGGAATGGTTCAAAAATAAACATATCCAGGTGTTAGAATGGCCAAGTCAAAGTCCAGACCTGAATCCAATCGAGAATCTGTGGAAAGAACTGAAAACTGCTGTTCACAAATGCTCTCCATCCAACCTCACTGAGCTCGAGCTGTTTTGCAAGGAGGAATGGGAAAAATTTCAGTCTCTCGATGTGCAAAACTGATAGAGACATACCCCAAGCGACTTACAGCTGTAATCGCAGCAAAAGGTGGCGCTACAAAGTGTTAACTTAAGGTGGCTGAATAATTTTGCATGCCCAATTTTTCAGTTTTTGATTTGTTAAAAAAGTTTGAAATATCCAATAAATGTCATTCCACTTCATGATTGTGTCCCACTTGTTGTTGATCCTTCACAAAAAAATACAGTTTTATATCTTTATGTTTGAAGCCTGAAATGTGGCAAAAGGTCGCAAAGTTCAAGGGGGCCGAATACTTTCGCAAGGCACTGTATCTCTGTGTAGTGTCAGAACATCCTTGGTTATCTCTGTATAGTGTCAGACAAACCTGGGTTATCTCTGTGTAGTGCTACAGTCTAATGTAATCTTTAGTATAACAGTCTACTGTAATGTTTATTATAACAGTCTACTGTAATGTTTACTATAACACTCTACTATAATGTTTATTATAACAGTCTACTGTAATGTTTATTATAACAGTCTACTGTAATGTTTATTATAACAGTCTACTATAATGTTTATTATAACAGTCTACTGTAATGTTTATTATAACAGTCTACTGTAATGTTTACTATAACACTCTACTGTAATGTTTATTATAACAGTCTACTGTAATGTTTATTATAACAGTCTACTGTAATGTTTACTATAACACTCTACTGTAATGTTTATTATAACAGTCTACTATAATGTTTATTATAACAGTCTACTATAATGTTTATTATAACACTACTGTAATGTTTATTATAACAGTCTACTATAATGTTTATTATAACAGTCTACTGTAATGTTTACTATAACTACATCTTATTCATTATCTGTACCAAACATTGGGAACACCTTCCTAATATTGAGTTGCACCCCCTTTTGCCCTAAGAACAGCCTCAATTCGTCAGACTCTACAAGATGTTGAAAGTGTTCCACAGGGATGCTTGCCAATGTTGACTCAATGCTTCCCACAGTTGTATCAAGTTGTCCTTTGGGTGGTGGACCATTGTTGATACACAAGGGAAACTGTTGAGCGCGGAGAAGTCAGCAGCATTTCAGTTCTTGACACAAACCGGTGCGCATGGCATCCACTAACATAGTCTGTTCAAAGGCACTTCAATCAGGGGAGGCAGGGTAGCCTAGTGGTTAGAGCTGTTGGACTAGTAACCGAAAGGTCCCCGAGCTGACAAGGTACAACAACTCTGTCGTTCTACCCCTGAACAGGCAGTTAACCCACTGTTCCTAGGCCGTCATTGAAAATAAGAATTTGTTCTTAACTGACTTGCCTAGTTAAATAAAGGTTAAAAAAAATATATTTTGTCTTGTCCATTCACCCTCTGAATGGCCCTCATATTCAAACCGTGTCTCAATTGTCTCAAGGCTTAAAAATCCTTATTTAACCTCACATAGCGTCGTCTGGGTTAGGATTTGGCCCGGCTAGGCCGTCATTGTAAATAAGAATTTGTTCTTAACTGGCTTGCCTAGTTAAATAAAAATCTACACAGATTTAATTAACATGTGATATCAATAAGGGATCATAGCTTTCACCTGGTTAGTCTATGTCAAGGAAATAGCACATTTTTAGCACACTCAGTGTACATGATGATATTGTCAAATCAAATTAAATGTTAATGGTCACATACACATGGTTAGCAGATGTTATTGGTCACATACACATGGTTAGCAGGTGTTAATGCAAGTGTAGTGAAATGCTTGTGCTTCTAGTTCCGACAATGCAGTAATATCTAACAAGTAATCTAACAATTTCCCAACAACTACCTAATACACACAAATCTAAAGGGGTGAATGAGAACATGTACATATACCGTTGAAGTTGGAAGTTTACATACACTTAGGTTGGAGTCATTGAAACTCGTTTTTCAACCACTCCACAAACTTCTTGTTAACAAACTATAGTTTTGGCAAGTCGGTTAGGACATCTACTTTGTGCATGACACAAGTAATTCTTCCAACAATTGTTTACAGACAGATTATTTCACTTAAAGTTCACTGTATCGCAATTCCAGTGGGTCAGAAGTTTACATACACTAAGTTGACTGTGCATTTAAACAGCTTGGAAAATTCCAGAAAATGATGTCATGGCTTTAGAAGCTTCTGATAGGCTAATTGACATCATTTGAGTCAATTGGAGATGTACCTGTGGATGTATTTCAAGGCCTACCTTCAAACTCGGTACCTCTTTGCTTGACATCATGGGAAAATCGAAATAAATCAGCCGAGACCTCAGAAAAAAAAAATGTAGACCTCCACAAGACTGGTTCATCCTAGGGGGCAATTTCCAAACCCCTGAAGGTACCACGTTCATCTGTACAAACAATAGTGTGCAAGTATAAACACCATGGGATCACGCAGCCGTCATACCGTTCAGGAAGGAGACGAGTTGTGTCTCCCAGAGATGAATGTACTTTGGTGCGAGAAGTGCAAATCAATCCCAGAACAACAGCAAAGGACCTTGTGAAGATGCTGTGGAAAACAGGTACAAAAGTATCTATATCCACAGTAAAAACGAGTTTTATGTCGACATAACCTGAAAGGCCGCTCAGCAAGGAAGAAGCCATTGCTCCAAAACCGCCATAAAAATGCCAGACTACGGTTTGCAACTGCACATGGGGACAAAGATCATACTTTTTGGAGAAATGTCCTCTGGTCTGATGAAATAAAAACAGAAATGTTTGGCCATAATGTCGTTATGTTATCGTTATGTTTTGAGGAAAAGGGGGGGAGGCTTGCAAGCCGAAAAACACAATCCCAACCATGAAGCACAGGGGTGGCAGCATCATGTTGTGGGGGTGCTTTGCTGCAGGAGGGCCTTGTGCACTTCTCAATATAGATGGCATCATGAGGGAGGAAAATTCTGTGGATATATATCGAAGCAACACCTCAAGACATCAGTCAGGAAGTTAAAGCTTGGTCGCAAATGGGTCTTCCAAATGGACAATGACCCCAAGCATACTTCCAAAGTTGTGTCAAAATGGCTTAAGGACAACAAGGGCCAAGGCATTGGAGTGGCCTTCACAGAGCCCTGACCTCAATTCCATAAAAAATGTGTGGGCAGAACTGAAAAAGTGTGTGCGAGCAAAGAGGCCTACAAACCTGACTTAGTTACACCAGCTCTGTCAGGAGGAATGGGCCAAAATTCAACTTATTGTGGGAAGCTTGTGGAAGGCTACCCAAAAAGTTTGACCTAAGTTAAACAATTTAAAGGCAATGCTACCAAATACTAATTGAGTGTATGTAAACCTCTGACCCACTGGGAATGTGATGAAAGAAATTAAAGCTTAAATAAATCTTTCTCTCTACTATTATTCTGACATTTCACATTCTTAACATTTCGTGGTGATCCTAACTGACCTAAGACAGGGAACTTTTACTAGGATTAAATGTCAGGAATTGTGAAAAACTGAGTTGAAATGTATTTGGCTAAGATGTATGTAAACTTCCGACTTCAACTGTAGTATATGGATGAGCGATGGCCGAGCGGCATAGACAAGGCACAATAGATTGTATAAAATCATTATATACATATGATATGAGTAATGTATGATAAACATTATTAAAGTGGCATTATTTAAAGTGGCTAGTGATCCATTTTTTAAAGTGTCCAGTGATTGGCTCTGAATGTAGGCAGCAGCCTCTCTGAGTTAGTGATGGCTGTGATGGCCTTGAGATAGAAGCTGTTTTTCAGTCTCTCGGTCCCAGTGGTGTTCTACTATTGTCACTCTGATGGCATAATTTTGAGATATATGATAAAAACACTTTTTCTTATTATATCATAAAATGAATGTATTCCCAGTAGAAATACAACTTACACAACTTAGAATGACACACATCCACTTTTGATGAACTATTAGCCATAGTAGAGAAGAGGTATTTTGTGGACGGATTTACATTTGTTCCTTTTTAGTTCATAAATCACACATGGCCCCAGGTAGCTCCTCTACCTTGGAACACATGGTATCAGGTAGCTCCTCTACCTTGGAACACATGGCCCCATGTAGCTCCTCTACCTTGAAACACATGGTCTCAGGTAGCTCCTCTACCTTGGAACACATGGTCTCAGGTAGCTCCTCTACCTTGGAACACATGGTCTCAGGTAGCTCCTCTACCTTGGAACACATGGTCTCAGGTAGCTCCACTACCTTGGAACACATGGTCTCAGGTAGCTCCTCTACCTTGGAACACATGGTATCAGGTAGCTCCTCTACCTTGGAACACATGGCATCAGGTAGCTCCTCTACCTTGGAACACATGGTCTCAGGTAGCTCCTCTACCTTGGAACACATGGTCTCAGGTAGCTCCTCTACCTTGGAACACATGGTCTCAGGTAGCTCCTCTACCTTGGAACACATGGTCTCAGGTAGCTCCTCTACCTTGGAACACATGGCCCCAGGTAGCTCCTCCACCTTGGAACACATGGTATCACGTAGCTCCTCTACCTTGGAACACATGGTCTCAGGTAGCTCCTCTACCTTGGAACACATGGTCTCAGGTAGCTCCTCTACCTTGGAACACATGGTCTCAGGTAGCTCCTCTACCTTGGAACACATGGTCCCAGGTAGCTCCTCTACCTTGGAACACATGGTATCAGGTAGCTCCTCTACCTTGGAACACATGGTCTCAGGTAGCTCCTCTACCTTGGAACACATGGTCTCAGGTAGCTCCTCTACCTTGGAACACATGGTCTCAGGTAGCTCCTCTACCTTGGAACACATGGTCTCAGGTAGCTCCTCTACCTTGGAACACATGGTCTCAGGTAGCTCCTCTACCTTGGAACACATGGTCTCAGGTAGCTCCTCTACCTTGGAACACATGATCTCAGGTAGCTCCTCTACCTTGGAACACATGGTCTCAGGTAGCTCCCCTACCTTGGAACACATGGTCTCAGGTAGCTCCTCTACCTTGGAACACATGGCCCCAGGTAGCTCCTCCACCTTGGAACACATGGTATCAGGTAGCTCCTCTACCTTGGAACACATGGTCTCAGGTAGCTCCTCTACCTTGGAACACATGGTCTCAGGTAGCTCCTCTACCTTGGAACACATGGCCCCAGGTAGCTCCTCTACCTTGGAACACATGGTATCAGGTAGCTCCTCTACCTTGGAACACATGGTCTCAGGTAGCTCCTCTACCTTGGAACACATGGTCTCAGGTAGCTCCTCTACCTTGGAACACATGGTCTCAGGTAGCTCCTCTACCTTGGAACACATGGTATCAGGTAGCTCCTCTACCTTGGAACACATGGTCTCAGGTAGCTCCTCTACCTTGGAACACATGGTCTCAGGTAGCTCCTCTACCTTGGAACACATGATCTCAGGTAGCTCCTCTACCTTGGAACACATGGTCTCAGGTAGCTCCTCTACCTTGGAACACATGGTCTCAGGTAGCTCCTCTACCTTGGAACACATGGTATCAGGTAGCTCCTCTACCTTGGAACACATGGTCTCAGGTAGCTCCTCTACCTTGGAACACATGGTCTCAGGTAGCTCCTCTACCTTGGAACACATGATCTCAGGTAGCTCCTCTACCTTGGAACACATGATCTCAGGTAGCTCCTCTACCTTGGAACACATGGTCTCAGGTAGCTCCTCTACCTTGGAACACATGGTCTCAGGTAGCTCCTCTACCTTGGAACACATGGTATCAGGTAGCTCCTCTACCTTGGAACACATGGTCTCAGGTAGCTCCTCTACCTTGGAACACATGGTCTCAGGTAGCTCCTCTACCTTGGAACACATGGTCTCAGGTAGCTCCTCTACCTTGGAACACATGGTATCAGGTAGCTCCTCTACCTTGGAACACATGGCCCCAGGTAGCTCCTCTACCTTGGAACATATGGCCTCAGGTAGCTCCTCTACCTTGGAACACATGGTCTCAGGTAGCTCCTCTACCTTGGAACACATGGTCTCAGGTAGCTCCTCTACCTTGAAACACATGGTATCAGGTAGCTCCTCTACCTTGGAACACATGGTCTCAGGTAGCTCCTCTACCTTGGAACATATGGCCTCAGGTAGCTCCTCTACCTTGGAACACATGGTCTCAGGTAGCTCCTCTACCTTGGAACACATGGTCTCAGGTAGCTCCTCTACCTTGAAACACATGGTCTCAGGTAGCTCCTCTACCTTGAAACACATGGTATCAGGTAGCTCCTCTACCTTGGAACACATGGTCTCAGGTAGCTCCTCTACCTTGGAACATATGGCCTCAGGTAGCTCCTCTACCTTGGAACACATGGTCTCAGGTAGCTCCTCTACCTTGGAACACATGGTCTCAGGTAGCTCCTCTACCTTGGAACACATGGTATCAGGTAGCTCCTCTACCTTGGAACACATGGTCTCAGGTAGCTCCTCTACCTTGGAACACATGGTCTCAGGTAGCTCCTCTACCTTGGAACACATGATCTCAGGTAGCTCCTCTACCTTGGAACACATGGTCTCAGGTAGCTCCTCTACCTTGGAACACATGGTCTCAGGTAGCTCCTCTACCTTGGAACACATGGTCTCAGGTAGCTCCTCTACCTTGGAACACATGGTCTCAGGTAGCTCCTCTACCTTGGAACACATGGTATCAGGTAGCTCCTCTACCTTGGAACACATGGCCCCAGGTAGCTCCTCTACCTTGGAACACATGGTCTCAGGTAGCTCCTCTACCTTGGAACACATGGTCTCAGGTAGCTCCTCTACCTTGGAACACATGGTCTCAGGTAGCTCCTCTACCTTGGAACACATGGTATCAGGTAGCTCCTCTACCTTGGAACACATGGCCCCAGGTAGCTCCTCTACCTTGGAACATATGGCCTCAGGTAGCTCCTCTACCTTGGAACACATGGTCTCAGGTAGCTCCTCTACCTTGGAACACATGGTCTCAGGTAGCTTCTCTACCTTGAAACACATGGTATCAGGTAGCTCCTCTACCTTGGAACACATGGTCTCAGGTAGCTCCTCTACCTTGGAACATATGGCCTCAGGTAGCTCCTCTACCTTGGAACACATGGTCTCAGGTAGCTCCTCTACCTTGGAACACATGGTCTCAGGTAGCTCCTCTACCTTGGAACACAATAAATCAATAAATAAAAATATTAAATTATGTAGCATGCATCTTGCTAACTAACAGTCCGAGCTCTCTCCAGTGTCCTCGTTCCATGAAACATCCAGGAATAATGTGATTTAATACTATAAAATGCACATATAAAACTTTATTTCTATGCTAGTATGCATGCCAGGTATGTTCTTTCTACGGTTTAGAATCCCTTTGATATTGCCTCTTGGCAGCAGAGTCTAACGACTTCAGTGTCACGACCATAAACAGTAAAAAACAAGTTAGTAAGAAAGCAGCGTTCTCTTCCTCACCTCGTCCTCCAATCTCTCACTAATGTCCTGATGTGATTGCTGACGTGGGGTCCATAGTTTTAGCAGCGTATCAGTGTTGTCTCAATAGCTACAGATCAATCTGTGTCCCTCCCGACAGCCTCTGCATTGCAGGCACAATGTTGTGCTCTGCTCCCACTACGCCTGCACCTCCTTGTAGTGCACAGCCCTATTTGCACAGAGACAAGAGGAGCTCTGTTCAGCCAGCACAAACAACAAAGGAGAAGAAGGGGCCATTTATTCAAATCATCCTGACACCAGCTGCATAATGAATGTAAATATCCCATATATTCACACACACACACACAGGAATGGTTAAATCAATGTTGGATGTGTATTGTGTTCTGCGCACCTAATGCAGTGCTGAGTCTATAGTGTATCCTTCATCAATCACAGTCAGTCACAACCGTTTTGTAATTTAGATGTGAGGGAGTAGAGATCATGATCAACTCTTTTCTGAATCCTTCTACCACTGTAGGACTAATTACAATGCAGTATAGCAACATGTATTACCATCACAGAGTGTGTATATAAACATGGATAACCCTCACATAGTGTGTATATAAACAATGATAACCCTCACAGTGTATATAAACAATGATAACCCTCACAGAGTGTGTATATAAATATGGACAACACTCACAGAGTGTGTATATAAACATGGATAACCCTCACATAGTGTGTATATAAACATGGATTGCCCTCACATAGTGTGTATATAGACATGGATTGCCCTCACATAGTGTGTATATAAACATAGATTGCCCTCACATAGTGTGTATATAAACATGGATAACCCTCACAGTGTATATAAACATGGATTGCCCTCACATAGTGTGTATATAAACATGGATTGCCCTCACATAGTGTGTATATAGACATGGATTGCCCTCACATAGTGTGTATATAAACATAGATTGCCCTCACATAGTGTGTATATAAACATGGATAACCCTCTCAGTGTACATAAACATATATTGCCCTCACATAGTGTGTATATAAACATGGATTGCCCTCACATAGTGTGTATATAGACATGGATTGCCCTCACATAGTGTGTATATAGACATGGATTGCCCTCACATAGTGTGTATATAAACATGGATAACCCTCACATAGTGTGTATATAAACATGGATTGCCCTCACATAGTGTGTATATAAACATGGATAACCCTCACATAATGTGTATATAAACATGGATTGCCCTCACATAGTGTGTATATAAACATGGATTTCCCTCACATAGTGTGTATATAAACATAGATTGCCCTCACATAGTGTGTATATAAACATAGATTGCCCTCACATAGTGTGTATATAAACATAGATTGCCCTCACATAGTGTGTATATAGACATGGATTGCCCTCACATAACAATGTGATTTGTACTTTACTACTTTACTTTGCTATTTACTTTATATATGATTGAACACTGTCAAATGACTAGATATTATGATACTTACTTTATGTTATATATGATGCATCAGTGTGTTAATGACTAGATACTAGTTGGAACATAACTCTAAATTCTTCAGCGAAACCAATCTTTCATCAGGACAAAAATAGAATATGCAATCACTAGATGGAGCACAGTATTCTGAACGGTGTCACAATTCAGAGGAACTTCCCCATAGAATTAGGAATCAGAATACTAGAATGGACGTGAACCTTTTTAGGATGTTTATAAAGGTCTGACATTATGGTCAGGGAGTTGGTCGACCATGGTTAGCCAGTGCTGTGATAAGACCTTGTGTAAAATAATGAATTTGAAGAATGTATCTGCACTGTACGTTTGTTAGCAAGCTAGCTGGACACTTTTAGAGTAATGATTCTATTATTTTTTTAAATTAACTGCTAAAATGCCAACATTCCATTCAAATAATGCGGTCAATCCCCAGCTGTACACTGACTGACATCAGTTGATGAAAGGACTTAGACAAGTTGTAAATGCAACAAGTAGCTACTGATATTGTACCAGATAATAGCACTCACAGCTTTCCAAGAAAACATTATTTTTTTTAAATTTATGGTCTGTTTACATAGGACAATTTGAATAAAACCCGTATAAACTGTGTTTCTAATTATATTACAGTACTTTAGGTTGACAATAATTATATTCAAATGGTTCTGATATATCACATGCTTTACGTTTATTTTCCTGCATAAGTAAAATCAAGATTATACCCTATACTGTCATTCATTCCAATTAGACCAGATTGAATTTCTCCCTGACCTATACAGCTGCTATGTTCATCCCATTCTGGAACTTTGAGGGTTTATGACATAGCCCCTCTAATAATTTAATAGATGCAGTAAAAGGGTAAATGGAACTCGACCAAAACAATGGAAATACCATGGAAACACATGTGGGAAAAATTCTTCATTGCCCCCAAAATAAAAAATGTGACTAAAATTTAGGCTACTGTTTATATGTGTATTTCACACTATGGAACATAATGTTTGTATGGATGTCAACATATATGTTTATGTCATCATCACCAATCAAATCAAATCAAACTTTATTTGTCTCATGCGCCGAATACAACAAGTGTAGACTTTACCGTGAAATGCTGACTTACTAGCCCTTAAAGCCCGTAACCAACAGTGCAGTTCAAGAAGAGTTAAGAAAATATTTACCAAGTAGACTAAAATAAAAAGTAATAATAAAAAAGTAACACAATAAGAAAAACAATAATGAGGTTTTATACAGGAGGCACCGGTACCGAGTCAGAGGTCGGGGGTACAGGCTAGTTGAGGTAGCAGTTTAGCTTAGTCCCAGAGTCATTAGCTTAGTGATGAGCTTTGTGGGCACTATAGTGTTGAACGCTGTACTGTAGTCAATTAATAGCATTCTCACATAGGTGTTCCTTTTGTCCAGGTGGGAAAGGACAGTGTGGAGTGTGATTGAGATTGCGTCATCTGTGGATCTCTTGGGGTGGTATGCAAATTGGAGTGGGTCTAGGGTGTCCGGGAGGATGCTGTTGATGTGAGCCATGACCAGCCTTTCAAAGCACTTCATGGCTACCAACTTGAGTGCCACTGGGCAGTAATCATTTAGGCAGGTTACCTTCATTTCCTTGAGCACAGGGACTAAGGTGGTCTGCTTGAAACATGTTGGTATTACAGACTCGGTCAAGGAGAGGTTGAAAATGTCAGTGAAGACACTTGCCAGTTGGTCCATGCATGCTTTGAGCTCACGTCCTGGTAATCCGTCTGGCCCAGCGGCTTTGTGAATGTTGACCTGTTTAAAGGTTTTGTTCACATCGGCTACTGAATGCGTTATCACACAGTCATCCAGAACAGCTGGTGCTTTCATGCATGCTTCAGTGTTGCTTGCCTCGAAGTGAGCATAAAAGGCATTTAGTCACTGGGCAGCTTGCGTCTGAGTTTCCCTTTGTTGTCCATAATAGTTTTCAAGCCCTGCCACATCCGACGAGCGTCAGAGCCATTGTAGTAGGATTCAATCTTAATCCTCTATTGACGCTTTGCTTGTTTGATGGTTCGTCTGAGGGCATAGCGGGATTTCTTATAAGCGGCCGGATTAGTCTCTTGCTCCTTGAAATCGGCAGCTCTAGCCTTTAGCTCAATGCGTATGTTGCCTGTAATCCATGGCTTCTGGTTGGGATATGTACTTACAGTCACTGTGGCGATGACGTCGTCAATGCACTTATTGATGAAGCCATGACTGAGGTGGTGTACTCCTTAATGCCATTGGATGAATCACGGAACATATTCCAGTCTGTGCTAGCAAAACAGTGCTGTAGTGTGGCATCTGTGTCTGACCACTTCCCTATTGATCGAGTAAGTGGTACTTCCTGCTTTAGTTTTTGCTTGTAAGCAGGAATCAGGAGGATAGAATTATGGTCAGATTTGCCAAATGGAGGGCGGGGGAGAGCTTTGTATGTATCTCTGTGTATGGAGTAAAGGCTGTCTAGGATTTTTTCCCCCTCTGATTGCACATGTGACATGCTGGTAAAAATTTGGTGGAACTGATTTAAGTTAGCCTGCATTAAAGTCCCCAGCCACTAAGAGTGCCACTTCTAGGTGAGCATTTTCTTCTTTGCTTATGGCCTTATAGAGTTGGTTGAGAGCGGTCTTAGTGCCAGCTTTGTTCTGTGGTGGTAAATAGACAGCTATGAATAATATAGATGAGACCTCTCTTGGTAGATAGTGTGCTCTACAGCTTATCATAAGGTACTCTACCTCAGGTGAGCAATACCTCGAGACTTCTTTAATATTAGACATCATGCACCAGCTGTTATTGACAAATAGACACACACCCCCACCCCTCGTCTTACCAGAGGTAGCGTCTCTGTTCTGCCGGTGCATGGAAAATTCCGCTAGCTCTATATTGTCCATATCGTCATTCAGCCACGTCTCTGTGAAACATAAGATGTTACAGTTTTTAATTTCCCGTTGGTAGGATCATCTTAATCGTAGGTCATCAATTTTATTATCCAATGATTGTACGTTAGCAAGAAGAACGGATGGCAGTGGGAGTTTACTCGCTCGCCTATGGATCTTCAGAAGGATGCCTGATCTGCGGCCCCTTTTCCTGCGTATTTTCCTCGTGCAAAAGACGGGGATTTGGGCCTGTTCCAGTGAAAGCAGGATATCCTTCTCGTCCGACTCGTTAAAGGAGAACGTTTCTTCCAGTCCGCAGGGAGTAATCGCTTTTCTGATGTCCAGACGTTATTTTCGGTCATAAGTGTATGGTAGCAGCAACATTACGTACACAATAAGTTAAAAAAACAGGTTACATAAAACGCAAAAAAAAGCACAATTGGTTGGGAGAATGTAAAACGACAGCCATGTTCTTCAGCGCCATCTTCGACAGAAATAGTCCCTTTTCTACTGCATTACAGTCAAAAAACGACTTACAACCCCCACTTCCTCTATGCTATCTATGTTTTTTCTCCCCAATTTCGTGGTATTCAATTTGTAGTTACAGTCTTGTCCCATCACTGCAACTCACGTATGGACTTGGGAGAGGAGAAGGTCGAGAGCCGTGCATCTCCTGAAACACAACCCAGCCAAGCCGCACTGCTTCTTGACACAACCCGGAATGGGTTACCCCATCATACCCCCCAATGGGGTAACCAAGGTAACCATGGGTTGTTTTAAGCCAAGGCGGGCAGGGTCATTACGTTCCATCTAATACCGACTGGGACTATAGGATCTGCATGGACTATACTCTTTTGAGTCAACTTGACCTTTGAGTTGAAAATGAAACCGTCTTTACCGAGAGCAGCCATAAAGTTTAGAAGGTCTAATGAGTTCACATTAAGACATTGCTCATGTGAGCTCTGTCCAGATGCCAACAGGGCTCTAGACCTTCATCATGGTGCAGAGGTTATACACACACACACACACACACACACACGCACACACACACACACACACGCACACACGCACGCACGCACACACACACATACTCAAATGCATGCACACACACTCACGCAGGGAACACACACTCAGAAACACACATACGTAGAGGTTGTACAGCAGCATCCGCCCCAAGAACACGGGAACTCACTGCAGATTCTCCGGCAGCCAGACAAACTCCCACAATTTACACTGTGCCACACCCTGACCTTAGAGATCCTTTTTATGTCTCTATTTTGGTTTGGTCAGGGCGTGAGTTGGGGTGGGCATTCTATGTTTTCTATGTTTTCTATTTCTTTGTGTATGGTTCTCAATCAGGGACAGCTGTCTATCGTTGTCTCTGATTGGGAACCATACTTAGGCAGCCCTTTTTCCCTTCTGTGGGTGTGGGAAGTTGTCTTTGTTTGTAGCATTATAGCCCTGAGGCTTTACGGTCGTTTTTGTATGGTTATTGTTTTTGTCAGAAGTAAAGGAACATGTACGCCCACCTGCTGCGCTTTGGTCCTCCTCATTCAACGATCGTGACACAAACAAATACTTTGCTGTAGGTTTAAAACACATTCTGTTCCTGCTCTTCACAACTGAAGCCAGCTGGCTCCTTCTCTAGAAACAATCCATTGCTTTCTAAAAAAATGTGTTAGAGGTATTTGAGGATAGCATAATGTGCCTATTGTAGCAGCAGTAACTACATTTCTATAAACGTATACGGAGAGGAAGTGTCACGTTCTGACCCTAGTTACTGTGTTAATTGTTTGTTTTAGTTGGTCAGGACGTGCGTTGGGTGGGCATTCTATGTTTTGTGTATCTAGGTTGTTTTTCTGTGTTCGGCCTTGTATGATTCTCAATCAGAGGCAGGTGTCATTAGTTGTCTCTGATTGAGAATCATACTTGGGTAGCCTGAGTTTCACTGTTGTTTTGTGGGTGATTGTTTCCGTGTCTGTGTTTTACACCACACGGTACTGTTTTCGGTTTTCGTTATTTACGTTACGTTTATTGTTTTGTATGGAGTGTTCAGTTTATGTGTTTAAATAAACAACCATGGACACTTACCACGCTGCGCATTGGTCCTCCGATCCTTCTCTCTTCTCCTCCTCAGAAGAGGAGGACGAAAACCCTTTCAGGGAAACACACATCTACAAGTTATAATGTTATAACAAGTTATATACAGGCTTATACAGGAGCAGAAACAGGTCAAGAGCAGGAACAGAACATGTTTTAAACCTACATTTGTTTGCGACAGTGTAAATTGTGGGAGTTTGTCTGGCTGGCGGAGAATCTGCAGTGAGTTCCAGTGTTCTTGGGGCGGATGCTGCTGTACAACCTCTACGTATGTGTGTTTCTGAGTGTGTGTTCCCTTCGTGAGTGTGTGTGTGTGTGTGTGTGTGTGTGTGTGTGTGTGTGTGTGTGTGTGTGTGTGTGTGTGTGTGTGTGTGTGTGTGTGTGTATGTGTGTGTGTGTGTGTGTGTGTGTGTGTGTGTGTGTGGTATGTCCTAGTTAATGAGTATCTAAGTAGAGCTCTGTTGTCATCCTCACCTCTCCTAATCAATACCAGTCTTCTCTAACACACTGTCTGGTCATTTACTGCTGCCCACAGACTTTATGTGGATAGGTCAGACTGGATGCTGTCTTAAAAAAAAGCTTACAGCAGCATTTCAGCCTGAGCGCCAGGCAGTACAATCATTTTTTCTCATTTAGTATGCTGCATTGAATCAGAGTTGGGGGGGGGGGTCATTGGTCATTGATTCCGGTGTAGACTACAGCCATTTACTTAGGCCAGTGTCTTTGCTATAGCTGTTGTATTTGGTGCTATACCTACTCTAGCTCATGGGCTAGTGTTGTTTTTTAAAATGTTTTAAATAAGGTGTTTTCTGAATGTGCTGACTGGAAAGGGGAAAGAAGTGGACATTTTTTAAAGTGCACACAAATCTTTTTGTTCAGTGTATGTTTACTGACTCCTGAAACACATGCATAAATGCGTTCTGTTGATAATCAATTTAAGTTTCTGTGTTTGTTCCGGGGTCTACTGTCTACTGTCTTCTTTCCTAAAAAGTTCAATTCAGTTTTAAAACATGAATGGGTCCAATTCACTACGCAGGCAGTCGTTTATTAACTCTCTTGACCACACCCTCTCCTCCCATTCACAAGGCAGGCAGTATGCTTGACCACATCCTTTCTCAGTCTCCTCCCACTCACAAGGCAGGCAATATGCTTGACCACACCCTTTCCCAGTCTTCTCCCATTCACAAGGCAGGCAATATGCTTGACCACACCCTTTCCCAGGCTCCTTCCACTCACAAGGCAGGCAATATGCTTGACCACACCCTTTCCCAGTCTCCTCCCATTCACAAGGCAGGCAATATGCTTGACCACACCCTTTCTCAGTCTCCTCCCACTCACAAGGCAGGCAATATGCTTGACCACACCCTTTCCCAGTCTCCTCCCATTCACAAGGCAGGCAATATGCTTGACCACACCCTTTCCCAGGCTCCTTCCACTCACAAGGCAGGCAATATGCTTGACCACACCCTTTCCCAGTCTCCTCCCATTCACAAGGCAGGCAATATGCTTGACCACACCCTTTCTCAGTCTCCTCCCACTCACAAGGCAGGCAATATGCTTGACCACACCCTTTCCCAGTCTCCTCCCATTCACAAGGCAGGCAATATGCTTGACCACACCCTTTCCCAGGCTCCTTCCACTCACAAGGCAGGCAATATGCTTGACCACACCCTTTCTCAGTCTCCTCCTACTCACAAGGCAGGCAATATGCTTGACCACACCCTTTCTCAGTCTCCTCCCACTCACAAGGCAGGCAATATGCTTAACCACACCTTTTCTCAGGCTCCTCCCACTCACAAGGCAGAAAATACGCTTGACCACAAACTTTCCCAGGCTCCTCCCATTCACAAGGCAGGCAATATGCTTGACCACACCCTTTCCCAGGCTCCTCCCACTCACAAGGCAGGCAATATGAAGACCACACCCTTTCTCAGTCTCCTCCCACTCACAAGGCAGGCAATATGCTTAACCACACCTTTTCTCAGGCTCCTCCCACTCACAAGGCAGGCAATATGCTTGACCACACCCTTTCCCAGTCTCCTCCCATTCACAAGGCAGGCAATATACTTGACCACACCCTTTCCCAGGCTCCTCCCACTCACAAGGCTCACAGTATCACTGTACCGTTTACACCTTCTGTATCCTGTGCATGTGACAAACAAACATTTATTTGATTTGATATCGTGTGTGTTTACCACGTGGACTCACATGTGCATCCTTGAATAGATGGGTGGGACTAAAGGCTTGGCCTCTAGCGTCGAGCAATCCCGTATCCGGGAGCGTAATCATAGCCTCAAGCTCATTACCATAACGCAACGTTTCCTATTCATGAAAATCGCAAATTAAATGAAATAAATATATTGAAACACAAGCTTAGCCTTTTGTTAACAACACTGTCATCTCAGATTTTCAAAATATGATTTTCAACCAAAGCTACACAAGCATTTGTGTAAGAGTATTGATAGCCTAGCATAGCATTAAGCCTAGCATTCAGCAGGCAACATTTTCACAAAAACAAGAAAAGCATTCAAATAAAATAATTTACCTTTGAAGAACTTCAGATGTTTTCAATGACGAGACTCTTAGTTAGATAGCAAATATTCATTTTTTCCAAAAATAATATTTGTGTAGACGAAATAGCTCCGTTTTGTTCATCACGTTTGGCTAAGAAAAACACCGGAAAATGCAGTCACTTACAACGCCAAACATTTTTCCAAATTAGCTCCATAATATCGACAGAAACATGGCAAACGTTGTTTAGAATCAATCCTCAAGGTGTTTTTCACATATCTATTCGATAATCTATCAGTGGTGGCAGTTGCCTTCTCATCAGAATCAAACGGAAAAATACTGCAGCTGGAGATTACGCAATAATTGTGACGGAGGACACCAAGCGACCACCTGGTAGATGTTGTCTCTTATGGTCAATCTTCCAATGATATGCCTACAAACACGTCACAATGCTGCATACACCTTGGGGAAAACGTGGAAAATGTAAGCTGACTCCTAGCTCCTTCACAGCCATATAAGGAGTCATTGCCATGAGGCGGTTTCAAAAAATGCGGCACTTCCTGATTAGATTTTTATCTGGGTTTTTTCTGTAACATCAGTTCTGTGGCACTCACAGACAATATCTTTGCAGTTTTGGAAACGTCAGAGTGTTTTCTTTCCAAAGCCGTCAATTATATGCATAGTCAAGCATCTTTTCATTACAAAATATCTTGTTTAAAACGGGAAAGTTTTTCATCCCAAAATTACAATTGCGCCCCCTATATCCAAGAAGTTAAGATGGTGTGAACCATCAGGAATCAAGGTAAGACCCAGATGCAGACTGTGTCAGAGTAACAGTGTTTATTACGGCAACAGGGTAGGCACATGCCAGGTCATGGCAGGCAGGGGTCGATAAACGGAGAAGTGGGGGAAAGGTTCATGACGGCAGGCAGGCTCAGAGACAGGACAGGCAAGGGTCAAAACCAGGACGGCGAGAAAAAGAGAGACTGGGGGAAAAGCAGAAGCTTACAGAAAACCTCTGGTTGGCTTGACAAACAAGACGAACTGGCCACATACAAACATAAAACACAGGTATAAATACCCAGGGGATAATGGGGAGGATGGGCAACACCTGGAGGGGGGTGGAGACAATCACAAAGGCAGGTGAAACAGATCAGGGAGTGACAGTGAACGATGCTGAATGGATGTAGACAAAGTAGAGCTCTCCAGTAGGTGTACCAAAACATTCAAGGACCATTTTCTCAAAAGTGTGGTTACAAGTTTATCAACTTTCAGAATTACTTTCCCATTGTTCCTCAACTACAGTGTATGATATACCATTTTCTACCTCTGAGTCTCTACTTTTATCCAACGTAAAAAACACCATTTCAAATTTAGCTAAATAAGACAGAATCGAGGTGGTCGGTCAAGTATGTCTCACCATCCCCTCTTCTCTCTCTGTGAGATATGTCTCACCATCCCCTCTTCTCTCTCTGTGAGATATGTCTCACCATCTCCTCTTCTCTCTCTCTGTGAGATATGTCTCACCATCTCCTCTTCTCTCTCTGTGAGATATGTCTCACCATCCCCTCTTCTCTCTGTGAGATATGTCTCACCATCTCCTCTTCTCTCTCTATGAGATATGTCTCACCATCCCCTCTTCTCTCTCTGTGAGATATGTCTCACCATCCCCTCTTCTCTCTGTGAGATATGTCTCACCATCCCCTCTTCTCTCTCTGTGAGATATGTCTCATCACCACCTCTTCTCTCTCTGTGAGATATGTCTCACCACCACCTCTTCTCTCTCTGTGAGATATGTCTCACCATCCCCTCTTCTCTCTGTGAGATATGTCTCACCATCCCCTCTTCTCTCTCTGTGAGATATGTCTCATCATCCCCTCTTCTCTCTCTGTGAGATATTTCTCATCATCCCCTCTTCTCTTTCTGTGAGATATTTCTCACCATCCCCTCTTCTCTCTCTGTGAGATATGTCTCACCACCACCTCTTCTCTCTCTGTGAGATATGAAGGGATGACACCAGCTATGATTAGGCTACATATTGGAGACATGTCTGTGCAGTAGCAGGCTATTAATTAGTGGTTGCAGTGTGTAGCGTGAGAGGCTAGAGGACTCCAGTTCAACACCTGCAGAGAGGAGTTAAGTGACCGATTAATGGCTCAATTGGCAGGGACAATATGAGTGGCTACGGCAGGTCAGAAAGGGCAGTGTGGAGTGCGATTGAGATTGTGTCATCTGTGGATCTGTTTTGGGCGGTATGCAAATTGGAGTGTGTCTAGGGTATGTGGCAGGATGCTGTTGATGTGAGCCTTGATCAGCCTTTCAGAGCACTTCATGGCTACCAATGTGAGTGCTACGGGGCGGTGATAATTTAGGCAGGTTAGCTTCGCTTCCTTGGGTACAGGGACTATGATGGAGTGCTTGAAACCTGTAGGTATTACAGACTCCACGCGTGCTTTGAGTACACGTCCTGGTAATCCGTCTGGCCCAGTGGCTTTGTGAATGCTGACCTGTTAAAAGGTCTTGCTCACATCGGCTACCGAGAGCGTTATCACAGGGTCGTCCAGAACAGCTGGTGCTCTAATGCATGCTTCAGTGTTGCTTGCCTCGAAGCGAGAATAAAAGGCATTTAGCTCATCTGGTAGGCTCGTGTCACTGGGCAGCTCACGTCTGGGTTTCCCTTTGCAGTCTGTAATAGTTTTCAAGCCCTGCCACATCCGACGAGCATCAGAGCCGGTGTTGCAGAATTCAATCTTAATCCTGTATTGACGCATTGCTTGTTTGACGGTTCGTCTGAGGCATGCATTGTGAAGCTAAAGTATTCTTTCAAGCTATTTCCTTTTCAGAGTAGATTCACTCAGCCAAGGTCACTGAGCTTTAGACTAAAGTGAGTTTGTAAAATACTTTTTTGGATTCATTATATAGTCAGTTTTGACTATAGTGAATATTAATGATGAACAAGGATTCTGTTTACAATTTTAATTAATCCCAATCCTTCTATAGTTATCTTTTCAACAAATTCTAATTTTAGCCTACAGTGTAGGATTGGGAGGGAGGTTTAGAATAGGTATAGGGCCAGATTATTATATAATTATCTGTATCTAACAATTATAATGGTACATTGGAGGATTGGGTGGAGGTACACTACATGGCCAGAAGTATGTGGACACCTGCTCGTCGAACATCTCATTCTAGAAATCATGGGTATTAATATGGAGTTGCCCCCCCCCCCCCCCCTTTGTTGCTATAACAGCCGCCACTCTTCTGGGCAGGCTTTCCTCTAGATGTTGGACTTGCTTCCATTCAGCCACAAGAGCGTTAGTGATGTTGGGCGACTAGGCCTGGCTCACAGTCGGCGGTCCAATTCATCCCAAAGGTGTTCGATGGGGTTGAGGTCAGGGTTCTGTGCAGGCCAGTCAAGTTCTTCCATACCGATCTCGACAAACCATGTCTGTATGGATCTCGCTTTGTGCCTGGGGGAATTGTCATGCTGAAACAGGAAAGGGCCTTCCCGAAACTGTTGCCACAAATTTGGAAGCACAGAATTGTCTAGAATGTCATTGTATGCTGTGGTGGTAAGATTTCCCTTCACTGGAACTAAGGGCCCAGCCCGAGCCATGAAATACAGTCCCAGACCATTATTCCTCATACACCAAACTTTACAGTTGGCACTGTGCATTCGGGCAGGTAGCGTTCTCCTGGCATCTGCCAAACAGAGATTAGTTGTCCGGACTACCAGATGGTGAAGCGTGATTCGTTACACCAGAGAACGTGTTTCCACTGGCAGTGTGCCCTACCAGTTCGTGGCTGAGCCGTTGTTGCTCCTAGACATTTCCACTTCACAATAACAGCACTTACAGTTGACCGGGGCAGCTCTAGCAGTGCAGGAATTTGACGAACTGACTTGTTGGAAAGGTAGCATCCAATGACGGTGCCACGTTGAAAGTCACTGAGCTCTTCAGTAAGGCCATTCTACTGCCAATGATGGTACATGGAGATTGCATGTCTGTGTGCTCGGTTTTATACACCTGTCAGTAACGGGTGTGGGTGAAATAGCCGAATCCACAAATTTGAAGGGGTGTCCACATACTGTTGTATATCTAGTGTAGGTAGGTATAAATGCAATATACTGTAGGATTGGGAGGAGGTAGGTAGGTATAGATATACTGTAGGATTGGGAGGAGGTAGGTAGTTATAGATATGCTGTAGGATTGGGAGGAGGTAGTTATACATATGCTGTAGGATTGGGAGGAGGTAGGTATAGATATACTGTAGGATTGGGAGGAGGTAGGTAGGTAGGTATGTAAGTATACAGTGCCTTGCGAAAGTATTCGGCCCCCTTGAACTTTGCGACCTTTTGTCACATTTCAGGCTTCAAACATAAAGATATAAAACTGTATTTTTTTGTGAAGAATCAACAACAAGTGGGACACAATCATGAAGTGGAACGACATTTATTGGATATTTCAAACTTTTTTAACAAACCAAAAACTGAAAAATTGTGCGTGCAAAATTATTCAGCCCCCTTAAGTTAATACTTTGTAGCGCCACCTTTTGCTGCGATTACAGCTGTAAGTCGCTTGGGGTATGTCTCTATCAGTTTTGCACATCGAGAGACTGAAATTCTTTCGCATTCCTCCTTGCAAAACAGCTCGAGCTCAGTGAGGTTGGATGGAGAGCATTTGTGAACAGCAGTTTTCAGTTCTTTCCACAGATTCTCGATTGGATTCAGGTCTGGACTTTGACTTGGCCATTCTAACACCTGGATATGTTTATTTTTGAACCATTCCATTGTAGATTTTGCTTTATGTTTTTGATCATTGTCTTGTTGGAAGACAAATCTCCGTCCCAGTCTCAGGTCTTTTGCAGACTGCATCAGGTTTTCTTCCAGAATGGTCCTGTATTTGGCTCCATCCATCTTCCCATCTATTTTAACCATCTTCCCTGTCCCTGCTGAAGAAAAGCAGGCCCAAACCATGATGCTGCCACCACCATGTTTGACAGTGGGGATGGTGTGTTCAAGGTGATGAGCTGTGTTGCTTTTACGCCAAACATAACGTTTTGCATTGTTGCCAAAAAGTTCAATTTTGGTTTCATCTGACCAGAGCACCTTCTTCCACATGTTTGGTGTGTCTCCCAAGTGGCTTGTGGCAAACTTTAAACGACACTTTTTATGGATATCTTTAAGAAATGGCTTTCTTCTTGCCGCTCTTCCATAAAGGCCAGATTTGTGCAATATACAACTGATTGTTGTCCTATGGACAGAGTCTCCCACCTCAGCTGTAGATCTCTGCAGTTCATCCAGAGTGATCATGGGCCTCTTGGCTGCATCTCTGATCAGTCTTCTCCTTGTATGAGCTGAAAGTTTAGAGGGACGGCCAGGTCTTGGTAGATTTGCAGTGGTCTGATACTCCTTCCATTTCAATATTATCGCTTGCACAGTGCTCCTTGGGATGTTTAAAGCTTGGGAAATCTTTTTGTATCCAAATCCGGCTTTAAACTTCTTCACAACAATATCTCGGACCTGCCTGGTGTGTTCCTTGTTCTTCATGATGCTCTCTGCGCTTTTAACGGACCTCTGAGACTATCACAGTGCAGGTGCATTCATACGGAGAATTGATTACACACAGGTGGATTGTATTTATCATCATTAGTCATTTAGGTCAACATTGGATCATTCAGAGATCCTCACTGAACTTCTGGAGAGAGTTTGCTGCACTGAAAGTAAAAGGGTCTGAATAATTTTGCACGCCCAATTTTTCAGTTTTTGATTTGTTAAAAAAGTTTGAAATATCCAATGAATTTCGTTCCACTTCATGATTGTGTCCCAGTTGTTGTTGATTCTTCACAAAAAAATACAGTTTTATATCTTTATGTCTGAAGCCAGAAATGTGGCAAAAGGTCGCAAAGTTCAAGGGGGCCGAATACTTTCGCAAGGCACTGTATATATACTGTAGGATTGGGAGGAGGTAGGTAGTTATAGATATGCTGTAGGATTGGGAGGAGGTAGGTAGGTATAGATATACTGTAGGATTGGGAGGAGGTAGGTAGGTAGGTATGTAAGTATATATATACTGTAGGATTGGGAGGAGGTAGGTAGTTATAGATATGCTGTAGGATTGGGAGGAGGTAGGTAGGTATAGATATACTGTAGGATTGGGAGGAGGTAGGTAGGTAGGTATGTAAGTATATATATACTGTAGGATTGGGAGGAGGTAGGTAGGTATAGATATACTGTAGGATTGGGAGGAGGTAGGTAGGTATAGATATACTGTAGGATTGGGAGGAGGTAGGTAGGTATAGATATACTGTAGGATTGGGAGGAGGTAGTTAGGTAGGTATGTAAGTATATATATACTGTAGGATTGGGAGGAGGTAGGTAGGTATAGATATACTGTAGGATTGGGAGGAGGTAGGTAGGTATAGATATACTGTAGGATTGGGAGGAGGTACGTAGGTAGTTATAAATATGCTGTAGGATTGGGAGGAGGTACGTAGGTATAGATATACTGTAGGATTGGGAGGAGGTAGGTAGGTAGTCATAAATATGCTGTAGGATTGGGAGGAGGTACGTAGGTATAGATATACTGTAGGATTGGGAGGAGGTAGGTAGGTATAGATATACTGTAGGATTGGGAGGAGGTAGGTAGGTAGTCATAAATATGCTGTAGGATTGGGAGGAGGTACGTAGGTATAGATATACTGTAGGATTGGAACGAGGTAGGTATTATTGATATTACTATTATTATTATTATTAGAATATTGTTAATATGAATATTAGTATTATTATTATATTATTAATATGAATATTATTATTATATTATTATTCAGATTATTACTATAGATTGGAAGAGACTGAGAGTGTATAATAACTTAGATGAGATTTTCACAGATATTTCCTGTACCTACAGGAAAATGCACTGTGATAAGGTGAGAGACCAGACACAACATCAAACATCCACATTACTGAAAAACAAAACAAGAATGACAGCTTGAGGAGTCTGACCCCTCCCTTCCACATTACACAGCTGTCCCTCCTACACTCAATGGTACACATCCTCTTAATGTCCATGGTCCCTGAGCTTTGTTTATTTTACACAGTTAGTTACATTTCCCTAACTTGTCAATATTTCCCGTTCCCGAATGAGCGAGTCCATAATGTCCTCCTTATTTGCTCAGAAAGGTCAGTGCCTGTGGCACAAATTTGTTTTTGTACCTGACCAATTTACACTCTGGGAGTCTGCAAAGCTTCCTGGATGGCAGTAGCATAAACTCTGAGTTGAGGAAATGGGAAGGGTCCTCTGAATTTGTGTTTGGTAGATCATTTCATCATTATTAAACACAAGGCATCTATAATCAGTCATTAATTACTTATAATGAGCCAGACGTCATCATTTGGCTGAATGTGACATAGCAAGAATTTGGAAGATCTTGCAGATGAAATGCATTGGAAACAGGATGGAAAAAGACCAGGGGAAAAGGAACTGCAAAGCAGTCACGATGAGGCAAGACCTCCTTCAATCCTCTGTGGTCTCTCTATGATGATGCAAGACCTCCTCCAATCCTCTGTGGTCTCTCTATGATGATGCAAGACCTCCTTCAATCCTCTGTGGTCTCTCTATGATGATGCAAGACCTCCTCCAATCCTCTGTGGTCTCTCTATGATGATGCAAGACCTCCTCCAATCCTCAGTGGTCTATTTATGATGATGCAAGACCTTATCCAATCCTCAGTGGTCTATTTATGATGTTGCAAGACCTCCTCCAATCCTCAGTGGTCTCTCTATGATGATGCAAGTCTTCTCCAATACTCTGTGGTCTATTTATGATGATGCAAGTCTTCCTCCAATCCTCAGTGGTCTATTTATGATGATGCAAGACCTCCAATCCTCTGTGGTCTCTCTATGATGATGCAAGTCTTCCTCCAATCCTCTGTGGTCTATTTATGATGATGCAAGTCTTCCTCCAATCCTCTGTGGTCTATTTATGATGATGCAAGACCTCCTCCAATCCTCTGTGGTCTCTCTATGATGATGCAAGACCTCCTCCAATCCTCTGTGGTCTCTCTATGATGATGCAAGACCTCCTCCAATCCTCTGTGGTCTCTCTATGATGATGCAAGACCTCCTCCAATCCTCAGTGGTCTATTTATGATGATGCAAGACCTCCTCCAATCCTCAGTGGTCTATTTATGATGTTGCAAGACCTCCTCCAATCCTCAGTGGTCTCTCTATGATGATGCAAGTCTTCCTCCAATCCTCAGTGGTCTATTTATGATGATGCAAGACCTCCTCCAATCCTCAGTGGTCTATTTATGATGTTGCAAGACCTCCTCCAATCCTCAGTGGTCTCTCTATGATGATGCAAGTCTTCCTCCAATCCTCAGTGGTCTATTTATGATGATGCAAGACCTCCAATCCTCTGTGGTCTCTCTATGATGATGCAAGTCTTCCTCCAATCCTCAGTGGTCTATTTATGATGATGCAAGTCTTCCTCCAATCCTCTGTGGTCTATTTATGATGATGCAAGACCTCCTCCAATCCTCTGTGGTCTCTCTATGATGATGCAAGACCTCCTCCAATCCTCTGTGGTCTCTCTATGATGATGCAAGACCTCCTCCAATCCTCTGTGGTCTCTCTATGATGATGCAAGACCTCCTCCAATCCTCAGTGGTCTATTTATGATGATGCAAGACCTCCTCCAATCCTCAGTGGTCTATTTATGATGTTGCAAGACCTCCTCCAATCCTCAGTGGTCTCTCTATGATGATGCAAGTCTTCCTCCAATCCTCGGTGGTCTATTTATGATGATGCAAGACCTCCTCCAATCCTCAGTGGTCTATTTATGATGTTGCAAGACCTCCTCCAATCCTCAGTGGTCTCTCTATGATGATGCAAGTCTTCCTCCAATCCTCAGTGGTCTATTTATGATGATGCAAGACCTCCAATCCTCTGTGGTCTCTCTATGATGATGCAAGTCTTCCTCCAATCCTCAGTGGTCTATTTATGATGATGCAAGTCTTCCTCCAATCCTCTGTGGTCTATTTATGATGATGCAAGACCTCCTCCAATCCTCTGTGGTCTCTCTATGATGATGCAAGTCTTCCTCCAATCCTCTGTGGTCACTTTATGACAATGCAAGGCCTTCTCCAATCCTCTGTTTTCTCTTTATCATAATGCAATACCTCCTCCAACTCTCTGTGGTCTATTTATGACGATACAAGACCTCTTCCAATCCTCTGTGGATCGATTTGAGCATTTTGTTAATGGTGGCTTTGTGACTGCAGCGGTCCTGTCAAAACGTACTTGATGGCGAAGGAGCCTGTGACTGCCTGACTGCCTGTCTGCCTGTCTGACTGCCTGACTGCCTGCCTGTCTGCCTGCCTGCCTGCCTGACTGCTTGGGATTGCCTGTCTGCCTGCCTGCCTGCCTGTCGGCCTCTACACTGCAGCATGTGACAAGACTGATGGTATACCAGGTTGGGGAGTTTTATTTCCCTCACTTTCTCTCCATCTCTCTCTCTCGCTCTCTCGCTCTCTCTCTGTCTCTCTACCTCTCCCTATCTCTCCACCTCCATCTCCTCCTCTCTCTCTCTCTCCACCTCCTTCTCCTCTCTCTCTCTCTCTCTCTCTCTCTCTCTCTCTCTCTCCACCCGCCTCTCCTTCTCCTCCTCCTCTCTCCCTTGTCAGACAGTTTTGCGGTGGCTCCACATAGTGATGATCTTGTGTTGCCATAATGAAGCTAGCTGCTCCTTCATATCTAAACCCCATTCTGTCACACTCCTGCCCCGCCCCACCCGACCAGTGAAATATACATCAAACCTCCACTATAAAGAGTGTGTGCAGCCAGCATGGCGCTGCTATTGGCACAACTATAATGGAGACAGAGATTGATGGTCGGGACCAGGTGTGTTTTTGAATCCTACCTGATTTAATAGCTTTTCCCCTCCACCACCAAGTCAAGCCAACAGAGGGGAGGAGAGAGTGGAGGGGAGGGAAGTGGAGGGAGTGGAGTGGAGTGGAGTGGAGGGAGTGGAGTGGAGTGGAGTCGAGGGAGGGAGGGAGGGGACAGAGTGGAGGGAGTAGAGGGGAGGGAGGGAGGGGAGTGGAGGGAGTGGAGGAAAGTGTAGGGA
>NC_050571.1:7765168-7950168 GCF_013265735.2 Oncorhynchus mykiss | reverse complement strand
GGGTAATATAATGCTCCAGGGGTCTCTAAGGGGGAGGACAGAAGAGAAACACAGCAGTATGGGTAATATAATGCTCCAGGGGTCTCTAATGGGAGGGGGGGGGGGGACAGAAGAGAAACACAGCAGTATGGGTAATGTAATGCTCCAGGGGTCTCTAAGGAGGGGGGAGGACAGAAGAGAAACACAGCAGTATGGGTAATGTAATGCTCCAGGGGTCTCTAAGGGGGAGGGGGGGGGGACAGAAGAGAAACACAGCAGTATGGGTAATATAATGTTTCAGGGGTCTCTAAGGGGGGGGGAGGACAGAAGAGAAACACAGCAGTATGGGTAATGTAATGCTCCAGGGGTCTCTAAGGGGGGGGGGGGGGGGGAACTAATGTGCCACTAATGTGGTTAAGAGACCAGCACATATGGTCTCTAACTCATGGTTGACTATGTTAACAGTCACCAGTGCATTACAAAAGCCTAAACCCTGGTGCACTTAATGACCTACCTAATCATTACTGAATGCCATGGTATTCACAGAGGTAAACCTCCATCTCAAGTCTAGCTACTCTAGTCTACTCCGGACACAATATCATGAATAAGGCTGTATACAGTATTAATTGATGATTATATTCATTTAAACATTAAACATTATGATTCCACACATTAGATTGGAACCTGTTCGGGTATTATCATATTTTTTGTATCTTAAGAAGTTACAGTAGTCGGGTTTCTCTTGGAAATCCCAAGTTCCACACTTCCAGCCTCCTCTCCTCTCCGCAGTGCGGTGCTTTCCCTTTAAGCACAGCACCAGACCTATCAGAAGGATGCTGTAGTAGCGACATACTTGCCTTTAGTTTCTGGATAGTTTTACACTCTTCATCCCTGCACCACACCGTCACGCTTCCCTTGTTGTAGCGCGCTGTCCATCCTTCGTGGTTTTCACATTGTTCCTTGAAAGAGGTAAAGTCTGTATCGTCTGGTATCTGAACGGGCATCTTCCCGTACCCTACTTGTGATGTGGTTCAAATATATCCCCTTCTTCCTTTATCTCTGTTAGCTCCCACTGCAATGCTGAGTTTGATGGTGATGGTAGATGTCAGCACAAAGTGCTTTCCAGGGGAAATTCAGTTCAAGTCCCAATAACAAGTAGAAGCGAATTTAATGGTAGAGCTATGACTAATTGACGAGGACTTTTGTCCGGAGTCCTGTTGATACTGGCACTTACTTTCAGCAGGTGCACCTACGTCGTACTAATGTCCCCTGGCGCTCTCACCCCCTATCGTCGTCATAGTGGTGGAGCACGGTAAATAGATAGAGGCGTCATCACGTTACCGATATCCCGATTTCAGGTGCGGTAGTCCTAGACAACATGGCGCGCATTCAGTCAGACTGACAGATGAACAACAAGATCAGGTGTCATGATTTATGATGTAGCCTAGAGGAGATTGTTTTCCGTTCCCTCTGTGTTGATTTGATCCTATTGTCTGCTGGTGAGGCGAGGTGAAAAAGCGCTGCAATTTATCCAACAGCCTTTAATAAAGTTGTAATAACCCAATAAATACATTTGTAATCACTTTATAGTCACATTTTATTCATTTTGCATCTCTAAACGCATCACTCTGCCCACTAATGAGTTATTGTATATAAGAACAATGGTTTTAGGATACAACAGATTAAGCATTTTATATATTATCTTTTTTTCCATCTATGTAACATTGCAAAAATCTGAAACTTCCTGTCCACAAAAAATGATGCAGAAAAATTCATCCATGCTTTTGTTACTTCTAGGTTAGACTACTGCAATGCTCTACTTTCCGGGCTGCCCGGATAAAGCACTAAATAAACTTCAGTTAGTGCTAAATACGGCTGCTAGAATCCTGACTAGAACCAAAAAAATGTGATCATATTACTCCAGGCTTGCTCCTACCTACCTCTCTGATTTGGTCCTGCCGTACATACCTACACGTACGCTACGGTCACAAGACGCAGGTCTCCTTATTGTCCCTAGAATTTCCATTTTTATGGAATGGTCTGCCTACCCATGTCAGAGATGCAAACTCGGTCTCAACCTTTAAGTCTTTACTGAAGACTCATCTCTTCAGTGGGTCATATGGTTGAGTGTAGTCTGGCCCAGGAGTGTGAAGGTGAACGGAAAGGCTCTGGAGCAATGAACCGCCCTTGTTGTCTCTGTCTGGCGGGTTCCCCTCTTTCCACTGGGATTCTCTGCCTCTAACCCTGAGTCACTGGCTTACTGGGGCTCTTTCATGCCGTCCCTAAGAGGGGTGCGTCACTTGAGTGGGTTGAGTCACTGTTGTGATCTTCCTGTCTGGGTTGGCGCCCCCCCCCCCTTGGGTTGTGCCGTGGCGGAGATCTTTGTGGGCTATACTCGGCCTTGTCTCGGGATGGTAAGTTGGTGGTTGAAGATATCCCTCTAGTGGTGTGGGGGCTGTGCTTTGGCAAAGTGGGTGGGATTATATCCTTCCTGTTTGGCCCTGTCCGGGGTGGGGCCACAGTGTCTCCTGACCCCTCCTGTCTCAGCCTCCAGTATTTATGTTGCAGTAGTTTATGTGTCGAGGGGCTGGGGTCAGTTTGTTAAATCTGGAGTACTTCTCCTGTCTTATCCGGTGTCCTGTGTGAATTTAAGTATGCTCTCTCTAATTCTCTCTTTCTTTCTCTCTCTCGGAGGATCTGAGCCCTAGGACCATGCCTCAGGACTACCTGGCATGATGACTCCTTGCTGTCCCCAGTCCACCTGGCCATGCTGCTGCTCCAGTTTGAACTTTTCTGCCTGCGGCTATGGAATCCTGACCTGTTCACCGGACGTGCTACCTGTCCCAGACCCATTATTTGACCATGCTGGTCATTTATGAACATTTGAACATCTTGGCCATGTTCTGTTATAATCTCTACCTGGCACAGCCAGAAGAGGACTGGCCACCCCTCATAGCCTGGTTCCTCTCTAGGTTTCTTCCTAGGTTTTGGCCTTTCTAGGGAGTTTTTCCTAGCCAACGTGCTTCAACACCTGCATTGCTTGCTGTTTGGGGTTTTAGGCTGGGTTTATGTACAGCACTTTGAGATATCAGCTGATGTACGAAGGGCTATATAAATACATTAGATATATTTTGTAAAATAGCCTAAATTGTTGTACTATGATTTTAGATGTGTTTTAAGGTTTTATTTCAGCTTTGCATTGCCACAACCACTAACAGCTACCAGAAATGTTACAGAAAGTACGAACAATAGTTTTCAGGAGACATCCTACCATGAGAGGGCACTCATCCACCTGAAGAGCAATCATGATGATGATGATGATGATAATGAGACATCCTACCATGAGAGGGCACTCATCCACCTGAAGAGCAATCATGATGATGATGATGATAATGAGAGGACACTCTTCACCCGGAGGGGTAGATCTCGGGTGGACAGCCATGCCCTCTGCCCGAGATGATACCAGGGAGCCGGGGTTCAGTGGTGGTCCGCTTGTTGTCAATCAATCTGGACCCTTTCTTTCTAAAATTATCTGCCAAAATTGTTGCCACCCCTATTACTAGCCTGTTCAACCTCTCCTTCGTGTCGTCTGAGATTCCCAAAGATTGGAAAGCAGCTGCGGTCATCCCCCTCTTCAAAGGGGGTGACACTCTTGACCCAAACTGCTACAGACCTATATCTATCCTACCATGCCTTTCTAAGGTCTTCGAAAGCCAAGTCAACAAACAGATTACCGACCATTTCGAATCTCACCATACCTTCTCTGCTATGCAATCTGGTTTCAGAGCTGGTCATGGGTGCACCTCAGCCACGCTCAAGGTCCTAAATGATATCTTAACCGCCATCGATAAGAAACATTACTGTGCAGCCGTATTCATTGATCTGGCCAAGGCTTTCGACTCTGTCAATCACCACATCTTCATCGGCAGACTCGACAGCCTTGGTTTCTCAAATGATTGCCTTGCCTGGTTCACCAACTACTTCTCTGATAGAATTCAGTGTGTAAAATCGGAGGGTCTGCTGTCCGGAACTCTGGCAGTCTCTATGGGGGTGCCACAGGGTTCAATTCTTGGACCGACTCTCTTCTCTGTATACATCAACGAGGTCGCTCTTGCTGCTGGTGAGTCTCTGATCCACCTCTACGCAGACGACACCATTCTGTATACTTCTGGCCCTTCTTTGGACACTGTGTTAACAACCCTCCAGGCAAGCTTCAATGCCATACAACTCTCCTTCCGTGGCCTCCAATTGCTCTTAAATACAAGTAAAACTAAATGCATGCTCTTCAACCGATCGCTACCTGTACCTACCCGCCTGTCCAACATTACTACTCTGGACGGCTCTGACTTAGAATACGTGGACAACTACAAATACTTAGGTGTCTGGTTAGACTGTAAACTCTCCTTCCAGACCCATATCAAACATCTCCAATCCAAAGTTAAATCTAGAATTGGCTTCCTATTTCGCAACAAAGCATCCTTCACTCATGCTGCCAAACATACCCTTGTAAAACTGACCATCCTACCAATCCTCGACTTTGGCGATGTCATTTACAAAATAGCCTCCAATACCCTACTCAACAAATTGGATGCAGTCTATCACAGTGCAATCCGTTTTGTCACCAAAGCCCCATATACTACCCACCATTGCGACCTGTACGCTCTCGTTGGCTGGCCCTCGCTTCATACTCGTCGCCAAACCCACTGGCTCCATGTCATCTACAAGACCCTGCTAGGTAAAGTCCCCCCTTATCTCAGCTCGCTGGTCACCATTGCATCTCCCACCTGCAGCACACGCTCCAGCAGGTATATCTCTCTAGTCACCCCCAAAACCAATTCTTTCTTTGGCCGCCTCTCCTTCCAGTTCTCTGCTGCCAATGACTGGAACGAACTACAAAAATCTCTGAAACTGGAAACACTTATCTCCCTCACTAGCTTTAAGCACCAACTGTCAGAGCAGCTCACAGATTACTGCACCTGTACATAGTCCACCTATAATTTAGCCCAAACAACTACCTCTTTCCCTACTGTATTTAATTTATTTATTTATTTTGCTCCTTTGCACCCCAATATTTTTATTTCTACTTTGCACATTCTCCCATTGCAAATCTACCATTCCAGTGTTTTACTTGCTATATTGTATTTACTTTGCCACCATGGCCTTTTTGCCTTTACCTCCCTTATCTCACCTCATTTGCTCACATCGTATATAGACTTGTTTATACTGTATTATTGACTGTATGTTTGTTTTACTCCATGTGTAACTCTGTGTCGTTGTATGTGTCGAACTGCTTTGCTTTATCTTGGCCAGGTCGCAATTGTAAATGAGAACTTGTTCTCAACTTGCCTACCTGGTTAAAGAAAGGTGAAATAAAAATAAATAAATAAAAAATACCTGGGGGTGGTCCGACCGGGCTCTCTTCCAGGTATGGCGACAGCGGCGGACAGACATCTGGGCCAAGAGTATGTGGACCTCTTCCTTTTGCTCTGGGAAGAGCAGGGGCTGATAACCCAGGGAACACTCAAAGGGCGAGAGACCTGTGGCAGAGCAAGAAAGGGTGTTGCGGGTATATTCAAACCACACAAGTTGCTGGCTCCAGGTGGTGGGGTTGGCTGGGACCAGGCAGCGAAGAGTTGTCTCCGGGTCTTGGTTGGCTCGCTCCGACTGTCCGTTTGACTGGGGGTGGAACCCAGAGGACAGGCCCAATGAGTGTGCAGAATGCCTTCCAGAACTGGGACGAGAACTGAGGACCATGGATCTGGAAGACGTGCTGCACCATGAGCTGGGGCACTTCTTTGGCAGAGGGTAGCTTGGGGAGAGGAATGAAGTGAATGGCTTTGGAAAACCGGTCCACTACTGTCAGGATGGCGGTGTAGCCATCAGACGGGGGGGGGGGAGACCTGTGACAAAGTCCAGGGATATATGAGGCCAGGGGCGGTGAGGAACAGGCAGAGGTTGAAGGAGACCAGCTGGAGCTTGTCGGGGAGTCTTGTTCTGCACACAGATCATGCGTGCAGCAACGAACGGGGTTCGCTGGAAACGCTGTGGAAACGCTGTGGAAACGCTGTGGAAACGCTGTGGAAACGCTGTGGAAACGCTGTGCCTCACAAACCTTCTTCCCTATTCTCCAGCTGAGTGCCGTTGCCAAGTACGAAGTGGGAAGGAGGATCTCGGGTTCTGAAGGTGTAGTCCTGGGGCTATACTGGCGGGACAGAGCATCCAGCTTGACATTCTTAGATCCCGGTCGGTATGAGAGGGAGAAGTTGAACCGGTTGAAAAGCATGGTCCATCTATTTGGCCTGGAATTGAGACATTTGGTGATGAGGAGATATTCCAGGTTCTTGTGGTCTGCCCACATGCTTCAGATGTCGGAATGGGGGGTGTCCTGTGCCCCAGCTAGGAGAACACGGTGGCCCCCTGGTGTGGCTCGAAGGCAGAGGAGATGAGTGGTAGTGGATAGAGGTTCTTCACCATGATGTTGTTGAGGCCCCGGGAGTCAATGCGCGGGCACAGGGTTACGTCCTTCTTCTCCGCAAAGAAGAAACCTGCGCTGGCGGGGGAGGCAGAAGGATGGATGAACACTGCAGCTAGGGTGTCCTCAATGTAAGTCTCCATAGCCTTGGTCTCCGGACCTGACAGAGAGTATACTCATCCCCGGCACGGAGCGGTGCCTGGGAGAAGGTCAATCCCGCAGTCATAGGGTCGGTGCGGCGGGAGCGATGTGGCCCGGGCCTTACTGAACACCAGGTCCTGGTACTCCGCGGGAATGGCGGAGAGGTCCGGGGCAACTTCTGAGCCCCCAGGAAGACGTCCCGAGGCAGGCTGCGCTTACTTCAGGCAATGAGCATGGCAGAATGGGCTCTAGCCCATGATGGCACCAGCAGACCAGTCAATAAGGGGATTGTGTCCCTGGAGCCAAGAAAATCCCAATACCACAGGAACCTGAGGAGACTTAATAAGCAGTAATAGGATCATCTTGCTGTGGTTCCCTGACACATGTAGGTTGATGGGGCTGGTATTGTGGATGACTCGGTCAATAGAGCGCCCGTCCAGCGCTCTAACATCCATAGGAATGGAGAGGGGCTGAGTGGGGATGCCCAGCTCGGACGCCAGGGTAGCGTCCATAGTCGATGAGGATCAGGACAGGCAGAGGTCAGTAATCCAGGGTGGTGTGACAAGGTACAGAACGGCAGGCAGGCTCAGGGTCAGGACAGGCAGAGGTCAGTAATCCAGGGTGGTGTGACAAGTTACAGAACGGCAGGCAGGCTCAGGGTCAGGACAGGCAGAGGTCAGTAATCCAGGGTGGTGTGACAAGGTACAGAACGGCAGGCAGGCTCAGGTTCGGGACAGGCAGAGGTCAGTAATCTAGGGTGGTATGACAAGTTACAGAACGGCAGGCAGGCTCAGGATCAGGGCAGGCAGAATGGTCAAAACCGGGAAAACTAGAAACAGGAACTAGAAAAAGACAAGAGCATTGGACAAACGCTGGTAGGCTTGACGAAACAAAACAAACTGGCAACAGAAAAACAGAGAACAAGGTACAAATACACTGGGGATAATAGGGAAGATGGGCAACACCTGGAGGGGGGTGGAGACAAGCATAAAGACAGGTGAAACAGATCAGGGTGTGACAGATAGTGATGATACCGATGACAATAATGATGTCAGTAACGATAATGATAATAATGATGATATGATAATGACGATGATGATAATGCCCTAACAACAAAACCTGACCACAACCTCAATGGTTGATGATATTGGATTCCAGGGGACAAATGGTTTCCCTTTAAAGGGAAGGCTGTTGATCTTTAATACAGTTACGTGAGGCCACAGGCTTTGTGAGTCTACAGGTAGGCACAGTTCATTGGAGTTCATTGGGAGCTTGCAGTAAACACGGCTCAGAGCACTTTTGTGAGCCACTGACCCTTGTCACTTTCAAGACATCTGCTCTGGTAATGACCCAACTACAAGCACAAAGCTACACTAGTACGATAGCCGTTTCACCTAAATTACCACATGCTACTTTAAAAACGGACAGATTACGCAACCTGTTCTTCTTAACACTGCTACGTCATCTGAGATCTTGATTGATGGAAGGTCTAATGCATTCTTTGCCAGTGAGATACAGTGGCAAACTGATAAACACTAGACAAAAAAAGTGTTAGAAAAAAAGGCTTTAAAATAATATTTATCCTATTTATTCCATTCCTACAGAGGTTGGAGTGACCAATTGACCAATATTTGGTCCCGGCTACTTTGTTTCAAAAGGTTTGTAGAGTATAAGGGGTTGGATGGCTCTTATGACTCAGATTTATGCTCTGAGAATGTTTACAGGAGAGATTCTGGAGAACTTACGTAACCACTACATCAGCTTTGTCTTTATACACAAAGACACCTGTTTGTCTGAACTGAGGATCTCTCTCTCTGTTTTTTTTTTAAGTAACCACTGTTGTTGTTCTGAATGTTTTCTTGCTGAGTCGCTAGCTATTGATTCCACTCGCCAAAACCACCTACACTATACCACAGCACATGCACACTTATGTTAACTGTCCCTTTGTAACTTTTACTGGGTGATTATGCACATCTTTCCATTAAAAAAAAATATCTACATTTTGACCAACTTGTCATGATTCTCTTTCTCCTTAAATCGGTTATTAGCTTTTTGGGGTACATTGCATGTTGGTGTAGTTGCAGAATGTGTGGTGGACGTGATACAGTGAAGTGAGCACTGTCAGGGGAAGGGGGGGGGTGTGGCTGTTGTTCCAAGTTTTGTTTTGTCTACAGCTAATGCCGTACCCATGACAACCACGGATTGTTTTGTAGTTGAAGTGAACCTTAACATGTGTGGCAAAAGAGGTAGACAGGAAGTCGTGTCAGACAGTGAGGAGACCTGAGGAGAGGAGCTAGGAAAAACACTTTATCTCTACAGCTGCTGGTTTAGAGTGGAAAACGCAGCTACAAACCACACATGGGATCAAATACTATTAAAAAAAAAATCATTCCAAATACTTCATCTGTGGTTGATTGGTTTAATGGAACCAGTCAGTGGTGGTTGGTGCCGTTTAAGATGAGAGATCATTTTGTTTATGAGCATGGCCTGATTTCTATTACAGCATATTGGATGACTGTCATTCATTTTCCATTCATCTAGTTCAATGTAACATGGATAGGTTTAGGCTACCACATGATACTCACATTTTCTCTAAACCCATCATGAGGTTGCTACAACCTAGCCTATGTAATGAAAGTTTACAACGTAGGTGCACACAGGTCGAGAAATGTGAGAAATCAAGGTGACAGACAGTGACACATTCAATACCGCCTTGAACACTCTTGTCTGCATCTAGCTGATTCAGGGGGTCTTCATCAGTGCAACAGTTGCAAACGAGAGTTTCTATTGGACAAATTCAGGTAGGTTTATCCTCGTTTTTAGTTCCGAAAGCTTCCATTTAAGAAAATGTTTTTCACCAGAATCGGCAGAATGAATACACCCCCTGATCACACGAAAACAGTTCACTTTCATGGCAGCCACATAAAACAGCATGATGCCTTTGATCGTTGGATTACTCCTTTTCGCATCTACCCGCTCTCCTGTCACCTTTTCCTTTCGCTTGTGAACTTCAGTGCACACAACACATCAGCTGTCTGTGACCAGTCGTAAAACCCCTCATCACAACTGTTTTAATTAATTATTTGGTGACATGTGAATATATTTAATATAGTTGAACCTAAAAAGGTTTCACAATTTGTATTTTTATGGTACCAAAAGGGTAGTCCCAAAACTGCAAACCTCCAGGCAGGCATCTGAAACTCCAGACAGGCTGTGGCCAATTCTTAAAGTATTTTAAAGATTTAAACTAGTATTTGAACGCAGGTGTTCAGTAGAAAACCCAGATACAATGTGATTGGTCTGGAAGATGCCGCAGGCTTGTAGCAACAGACAAACACACTTTAAAGCAGAGAGAGTCCCTCTCCTTTAAAACAAACTTTAAAGGTGAAGTGGGTGGTGGGAGATCAGCGGAGCAAGTAGGTAGCAGCAAGGTCACACTGCTTGTTCAGTCAGGAAGGTAGGAAGTCTAGAAAAGAGAAGGAAGGTAACATCAGACAAAGCACTGGTCTCAAGCCCCAGATTCACTCAGAAGTATTTGGTCCACATAGATGGAGGCTTCCACTGGGGCTTCCCTCAGGTAGATCAAGCTGCCTGAACTAATACAAGTTGGGAAAAAATAAACCACCCCTTTATCCTGTTTCCCTTCCAATTAAAACATCTTCAAATTATCAGTTGAATAGATTAGAATGAGATATATACTGTAATTGTAAGGTAATCTAGGGACAAGCACTGGACATTAACCTAAACTCAAATGTGATTATATAAAACAACTTACTTGTGAATTGAAGGTTTCAAAATCTTTGAATTGTATTGTATGCAAATAAACAAATAATATAAATGAAATGAGAAGTGTGTGTTATCATTCCATTGCTCTGTTTGATTCTCACTGTGTTCATAGTAAGTTCAGCTCTAGGCCCCATGGCAGCGGTATAGTTAACTGTTCAGCTCTAGGTCCCATGGCAGTAGTATAGTTAACTGTTCAGCTCTAGGCCCCATGGCAGTAGTATAGTTAACTGTTCAGCTCTAGGTCCCATGGCAGTAGTATAGTTAACTGTTCAGCTCTAGGCCCCATGGCAGTAGTATAGTTAACTGTTCAGCTCTAGGCCCCATGGCAGTAGTATAGTTAACTGTTCAGCTCTAGGTCCCATGGCAGTAGTATAGTTAACTGTTCAGCTCTAGGCCCCATGGCAGTAGTATAGTTAACTGTTCAGCTCTAGGCCCCATGGCAGTAGTATAGTTAACTGTTCAGCTCTAGGCCCCATGGCAGTAGTATAGTTAACTGTTCAGCTCTAGGCCCCATGGCAGTAGTATAGTTAACTGTTCAGCTCTAGGTCCCATGGCAGCAGTATAGTTACCATGGCAGCGGTATAGTTAACTGTTCAGCTCTAGGTCCCATGGCAGTAGTATAGTTAACTGTTCAGCTCTAGGCCCCATGGCAGTAGTATAGTTAACTGTTCAGCTCTAGGTCCCATGGCAGCAGTATAGTTACCATGGCAGCGGTATAGTTAACTGTTCAGCTCTAGGTCCCATGGCAGCAGTATAGTTACCATGGCAGCGGTATAGTTAACTGTTCAGCTCTAGGTCCCATGGCAGCAGTATAGTTACCATGGCAGCAGTATAGTTAACTGTTCAGCTCTAGGCCCCATGGCAGTAGTATAGTTAACTGTTCAGCTCTAGGTCCCATGGCAGCAGTATAGTTACCATGGCAGCGGTATAGTTAACTGTTCAGCTCTAGGTCCCATGGCAGCAGTATAGTTACCGTGGCAGCGGTATAGTTAACTGTTCAGCTCTAGGTCCCATGGCAGCAGTATAGTTACCATGGCAGCGGTATAGTTAACTGTTCAGCTCTAGGTCCCATGGCAGCAGTATAGTTACCATGGCAGCGGTATAGTTAACTGTTCAGCTCTAGGTCCCATGGCAGCAGTATAGTTAACTGTTCAGCTCTAGGTCCCATGGCAGCAGTATAGTTACCATGGCAGCGGTATAGTTAACTGTTCAGCTCTAGGCCCCATGGCAGTAGTATAGTTAACTGTTCAGCTCTAGGTCCCATGGCAGCAGTATAGTTACCATGGCAGCGGTATAGTTAACTGTTCAGCTCTAGGCCCCATGGCAGTAGTATAGTTAACTGTTCAGCTCTAGGTCCCATGGCAGCAGTATAGTTACCATGGCAGCGGTATAGTTAACTGTTCAGCTCTAGGTCCCATGGCAGCAGTATAGTTAACTGTTCAGCTCTAGGTCCCATGGCAGCAGTATAGTTACCATGGCAGCGGTATAGTTAACTGTTCAGCTCTAGGCCCCATGGCAGTAGTATAGTTAACTGTTCAGCTCTAGGTCCCATGGCAGCAGTATAGTTACCATGGCAGCGGTATAGTTAACTGTTCAGCTCTAGGCCCCATGGCAGTAGTATAGTTAACTGTTCAGCTCTAGGTCCCATGGCAGCAGTATAGTTACCATGGCAGCGGTAGAGTTAACTGTTCAGCTCTAGGTCCCATGGCAGCAGTATAGTTACCATGGCAGCGGTATAGTTAACTGTTCAGCTCTAGGTCCCATGGCAGCAGTATAGTTACCATGGCAGCGGTATAGTTAACTGTTCAGCTCTAGGCCCCATGGCAGTAGTATAGTTAACTGTTCAGCTCTAGGTCCCATGGCAGCAGTATAGTTACCATGGCAGCGGTATAGTTAACTGTTCAGCTCTAGGCCCCATGGCAGTAGTATAGTTAACTGTTCAGCTCTAGGTCCCATGGCAGCAGTATAGTTACCATGGCAGCGGTATAGTTAACTGTTCAGCTCTAGGTCCCATGGCAGCAGTATAGTTACCATGGCAGCGGTATAGTTAACTGTTCAGCTCTAGGTCCCATGGCAGCAGTATAGTTACCATGGCAGCGATATAGTTAACTGTTCAGCTCTAGGCCCCATGGCAGTAGTATAGTTAACTGTTCAGCTCTAGGCCCCATGGCAGCAGTATAGTTACCATGGCAGCGGTATAGTTAACTGTTCAGCTCTAGGCCCCATGGCAGCAGTATAGTTACCATGGCAGCGGTATAGTTAACTGTTCAGCTCTAGGCCCCATGGCAGTAGTATAGTTAACTGTTCAGCTCTAGGCCCCATGGCAGCAGTATAGTTACCATGGCAGCGGTATAGTTAACTGTTCAGCTCTAGGCCCCATGGCAGCAGTATAGTTACCATGGCAGCGGTATAGTTAACTGTTCAGCTCTAGGCCCCATGGCAGTAGTATAGTTAACTGTTCAGCTCTAGGCCCCATGGCAGCAGTATAGTTACCATGGCAGCGGTATAGTTAACTGTTCAGCTCTAGGCCCCATGGCAGTAGTATAGTTAACCGTTCAGCTCTAGGCCCCATGGTAACTCACTCCTGTTGGACGTGGCCATAAAACCCTGATTGAAGAAACAGATGACTGTCCACAAGGTAACCTGTCATATTTCATCTCTGTCTTCTTTCAATAACTATAGAAGAACTACAATCCCAACAACTACTCTCTCAGATAAGATTGTGTACAGTATCTATGCATCTGTGTGTGCTACTTTGAAAATGTGACCCTGCTGGCCACTGTTGATGTGGAGAGCTTGTACACTAACATCCCACACACTGGAGGCTTTCCAGCGCTGCAACACGTCCTTCAGCAGAGAGACCCTACCTTTGCTCCATCAAATGATTGCATCTTGCAACTCAATGAACTGGTATTATCCAATTACTACTTCGTCTTTGAGTCAGACATTTTTCTTCAAATTCGGGGAGCGCGTAGGCTCCCCCTTTTTCCACAACGATGCGAACCTGTATGTGGGAAAATTTGAGGAAGCGCTCATTTACAAAACAGAGACACCCCCCCTTACTTTCTAAAATCCTCATATGGAAGAGATACATAGAGGATGTCTTTGCGCTCTGGGAAGGAAGTCAGCAGGAACTAAATGAATTCCAAACTCTACTAAATGAGAGCTCTGAATACCTCAAATTCACCATGCAGACTGACGAGAAAAATAGACTACCTGGACTGATGGATCATCAAAGAGAATGATGCATTACACACAGACTTATACACAAAGCCCACAGTCCGCAGTGCCTTTACATGCAGGATAGTATGCATCCCCTTCCCCCTCAAGAATGGTCGACCATATGGTCAGTTAAGCAGGGTTAAACGAATGTTCACCGGTCAGATTGTGACAGCAATGCTAAAAACAAAAAGACAGATACAGTACATTCAAAATGAGAAGCTACAAGGACAAAAGTCTTGATGCTGCAATGATGAAAATGTCTCAAAATCCCAAGAGAGGAATTACTAAAAACTAAAACCAAAGAAGAAAAACAACTCAACAATACAACAAGCGTTCAGAGAAAATGAAAGCAATCCTGAAAAAGCCCTGGCATATTCTGCAATCAGACAAAAACAATGGCACACCTCTTCAAGGAACCCCCACTGGTGGTCTATAAGCGTGGTCGCAATATTGGAGATCGTTTGGTGAGATCTGACCTGCCCCCTGAGCCCACTCAGACACTCTTGGAGATAGTTTGGTGAGATCTGACCTGCCCCCTGAGCCCACTCAGACACTCTTGGAGATAGTTTGGTGAGATCTGACCTGCCCCCTGAGCCCACTCAGACACTCTTGACACCCATTCCAAATGGGAACTACAAATGTGGCTCATGTGCGCAGTGAAATAGAACTACAAAACATAATTCTTCAGACACCCACATACAGGTCGAAAACAATCCCTGTCAGGGGTATCATCTCATGCAAAGAAAAAGGGAGTAATCTACAGTATCTCATCACCTGTTTATGTGGGAAAGCCTACGTATGACAAACCGAAAAGAGGGTTAAAACAACACAGACAGTAGCTGAACACCACAGCTCAATCAGGTGTAAGATCAATGACTATCCAGTAGCAGCTCACCTTGTTGAAGCGAACCATCCTATCTCCTCCCTCTAATACACAGGCGTTGAGCATGTTGCTCTACCAAGGAGCGGAGGTAACATGGAGATCCTCCTACTACAGAGGGAGGCCTACAGGATATCCTGTCTAAAAACATGGACCCCCTAGTGGTCTGAAAATGAACAATTCTTCTTTCTTCCCGTTAAAACCACGTCTTATAAATGAATATATTCCCCCATCTAGTTAAAGAAAGGTATAAAAATAATAATAATAATAATAAAAATAATAATAATAATAATAATAATAATAATAATAATAATAAAAATCGGCAAATTGGCGCCCGACTTCCGATTGTATTGAAAACTTGAAATCGGCCCTAATTAATCAGCCATTCCGATTAATCGGTCGACTATCTCCTTGCATCACTGGGACCAAGCCTTCTGCCATCCAAGACCTCTGTACCAGGCCGTGTCAGAGGAAGGCCCTAATCATTGTCAAAGACTCCAGCCACCCTAGTCATAGACTGTTCCCTCTGCTACTGCACGGCAAGCGGTACCGGAGCGCCAAGTCTAGGTCCAACAGGCTTCTAAACAACTTCTTCCCCCAAACCATAAGACTCCTGAACAGCTAATAAAATGGCTACCCAGCCTATTTGCATTGCCCCTCTCCTCCTCTTTTACACCACTGCTACTCTCTGTTGTTATCATCTATGCATAGTCACTTTAATAACTCGCCCTATATGTACATATTACCTCAACAAACCGGTGCCCCAGCACATTGACTCTGTACCAGTACCCCCCTTGTATATAGTCACGCTATTGTTATTTTACTGTTGCTCTTTAATTACTTGACCGCATTGTTGGCTAGGGGCTCGTAATTTAGCATTTCACTGCTGTATTCGGCGCATGTGACTAATAATATTTGATTTGATTTGAAACCACTAATAAAGAACATCAATAAGAAGAAGATATTTGCTTGGAACAGGCTCTCACAGACCTGTGCCAGAAATCTTGCTTGTTTGTAGGTGACCAAATACTTATTTTCCACCATAATTTGCAAATAAATTAATTAAAAACCCTACAATGTGATTTTCTGGATTTGTTTTCTCCTTTTGTCTGTCATAGTTGAAGTGTACCTATGATGAAAATTAGAGGCTCCTCTGTCCTCCACTCGTTACCTGTATTAATGGCACCTGTTTGAACTTGTTATCAGTCCACAACCTCAAACAGTCACACTCCAAACTCCACTATGGCCAAGACCAAAGAGCTGTCAAAGGACACCAGAAACTAAATTTTAAACCTGCACCAGGCTGGGAAGACTGAATCTGCAATAGGTAAGCAGCTTGGTTTGAAGAAATCAACTGTGGGAGCAATTATTAGGAAATGGAAGACATACAATACCACTGATAATCTCCCTCGATCTGGGGCTCCACGCAAGATCTCACCCAATGGGGTCAAAATGATCACAAAAACGGTGAGCAAAAATCCCAGAACCACACGGGGGGACCTAGTGAATGACCTGCAGAGAGCTGGGACCAAAGTAACAAAGCCTACCATCAGTAACACACTACGCCGCCAGGGACTCAAATCCTGCAGTGCCAGACGTGTCCCCCTGCTTAAGCCAGTACATGTCCAGGCCCGTCTGAAGTTTGCTAGAGAGCATTTGGATGACCCAGAAGAAGATTGGGAGAATGTCATATGGTCAGATGAAACCAAAATATAACTTTTTGGTAAAAACTCAACTCGTCGTGTTTGGAGGACAAAGAATGCTGAGTTGCATCCAAAGAACACCATACCTACTGTGAAGCATGGGGGTGGAAACATCATGCTTTGGGGCTGTTTTTTTGCAAAGGGACCAGGACGACTGATCCGTGTAAAGGAAAGAATGAATGGGGCCATGTATCGTGAGATTTTGAGTGAAAACCTCCTTCCATCAGCCAGGGCTTTGAAGATGAAACGTGGCTGGGTCTTTCAGCATGACAATGATCCCAAACACACCGCCCGGGCAACGAAGGAGTGGCTTCGTAAGAAGCATTTCAAGGTCCTGGAGTGGCCTAGCCAGTCTCCAGATCTCAACCCCATAGAAAATCTTTGGAGGGAGTTGAAAGTCCGTGTTGCCCAGCAACAGCCCCAAAACATCACTGCTCTAGAGGAGATCTGCATGGAGGAATGGGCAAAAATACCAGCAACAGTGTGTGAAAACCTTGTGAAGACTTACAGAAAACGTTTGACCTCTGTCATTGCCAACAAAGGGCATATAACAAAGTATTGAGATAAACTTTTGTTATTGACCAAATACTTATTTTCCACCATAATTTGTAAATAAATTCATTAAAAATCCTACAATGTGATTTTCTGGAATTTCTTTCCTCATTTTGTCTGTCATAGTTGAATTGTACCTATGATGAAAATTATAGGCCTCTCTCATCTTTTTAAGTGGGAGAACTTGCACAATTGGTGGCTGACTAAATACTTTTTTGCTCCACTGTATTTAAATAGCTTACACTTTGAAAATGTGAGAAATGACATCTCAAATACTTTTCAATTCCTGTCCATTATTTAAAAAGTATGAGCTGAAAAACACAAACACAAACACACACACACACACACACACACACACACACACACGTATTGATTCTCTGTTTGTTAGAGGAGGGTAACAGTGTACCTGTACAGGTCTCAGGGTATCACAACCTCTCAGTCTTCTCTGATGATGTCCACCTCTACTCTGACCCACCCCTCCCTGAGAAATGCCTTTTAAAGAATGTGAATGTTTGTTTTTCCCCCTCCAACAAGCCAGCCAGTAAAAAAAACTGAGCCCCACAAACGTAGACAGCACACATACCAGGCAAGTCATTAAACGTTACATTTTTTTAATGGGAAACGCTTGGTTAAGAGAAGGCCACTCTAGAACACATAGACAGGAAGGTAGAGAAGGTCACTCTAGAACACATAGACAGGAAGGAATAGAAGGCCACTCTAGAACACAGACAGGAAGGAAGAGAAGGTCACTCTAGAACACAGACAGGAAGGAAGAGAAGGTCACTCTAGAACACATGGGCAGGAAGGAAGAGAAGGTCACTCTAGAACACATGGGCAGGAAGGAAGAGAAGGTCACTCTAGAACACATAGACAGGAAGGAAGAGAAGGTCACTCTAGAACACATAGACAGGAAGGAAGAGAAGGTCACTCTAGAACACATAGACCGGAAGGAAGAGAAAGTCACTCTAGAACACATGGGCAGGAAGGAAGAGAAGGTCACTCTAGAACACATGGGCAGGAAGGTCCATGTGTTAAATAAAAAATTATACATAAATAATTATATATACTGTAGCACACCTACAACAATGAACCGTGGGTCTCAAACAGTGCACTGTAGTCCTTATGCTGAAGATGTGGCTTCTAAATGAGTTTAATTAGCAGTATTCCACGGCTCTATGTAATCTAAGGGATGATGGTAGACGTGGGACCGGGTGGAGTGTGTTAGCCTGACTCCCTTCACACAGCATCCTGTATACCTGCTGGGTTCGACTGTTCCAGAGTAATTGCTACATTGTTACAAAGTCTGGGTATTTTTCCCCCTTGGCATTAAAGAAACCTGTACAGTTTGTGGTAAACACCAGCTAAATAGCTCAGAATTAAGTCTCATGCTACAACATCCATTACTCACACAAGTTCCAACAGAATGAAGACATTTCAAATGTCATATTATGTCTATATACAGTGTTGTATTGATGTGCAAATAGTTAAAGTTAAAAAAAAAATGGAAAATAAATAAACATAAATATAGGTTGTATTTACAATGGTGTCTGTTCTTCACCGGTTGCCCTTTTCTCGTGGCAACAGGTCACACATCTTGCTGCTGTGATGGCACACTGTGATATTTCACCCAGTAGATATGGGAGTTTATCAAAATTGGATTTGTTTTCGAATTCTTTGTGGGTCTGTGTAATCTGAGCGAAATTTGTGTCTCCAATATGGTCATACATTGGAATGGAGGTTAGGAAGTGCAGCTCAGTTTCCACCTCATTTTGTGGGCAGTGTGCACATAGCCTGTCTTCTCTTGTGAGCCAGGTCTGCCTACGGCAACCTTTCTCGATAGCAAGGCTATGCTCACCGAGTTTATACATTGTCAAAGATTTCCTTAATTTTGGGTCAGTCACAGTGGGACAGGTATTCTGCCACTGTGTACTCTCTGTTTTGGGCCAAATAGTGTTCTAGTTTACTCAGTTTTTCTGTTCTTTATAATGTGTCAAGTAATGATCTTTTTTGTTTTCTCATGATTTGGTTAGGTCTAATTGTGTTGCTGTCCTGGGGCTCTGGTTGTGAACCCTCCAACTTCTTTAATGTCTGTCTGTCTGTCTGTCTGTCTGTCTGTCTGTCTGTCTGTCTGTCTGTCTGTCTGTCTGTCTGTCTGTCTGTCTGTCTGTCTGTCTGTCTGTCTGTCTGTCTGTCTGTCTGTCTGTCTGCCTGCCTGCCTGCCTGCCTGCCTGCCTGCCTGCCTGTCTGTCTGTCTGTCTGTCTGTCTGTCTGTCTGTCTGTCTGTCTGTCTGTCTGCCTGCCTGCCTGCCTGTCTGTCTGTCTGTCTGTCTGCCTGCCTGTCTGCCTGTCTGTCTGTCTGTCTGTCTGTCTGTCTGCCTGCCTGTCTGCCTGCCTGCCTGCCTGTGGAAGTGAGCTAGTAGAAAATACCACATGGTCAATGGAGCATTATAACAGTATGGAGGGGAACAAGAGAGGTCTTTTAGAGACTGGTAATTGTAGATGTATTGGTCCCCCTTCAGACCTGACACACCCTGGAGGCTACATGTCCTGCAGCTGGGTGGAAAGGATTCCTAAAGCGTGTGTCTGACTGACTGGACTGAGGTATATCTTTATGTTCAGTCAGTCTTCCTGAAACCCTCTAGAAACTAACGCTCCATGGTCGCTTCGGTTGATTTGGTAAGACCTCCTGTGTTCAGTCAAATATTTGTGGTGGTAGACCTGAATAAACATGTAATTATTACCAAGGCTGTAGAGGTAGAGAGGTACTACTTTACAGTCTGGGTGTTTCCCCCCCCCCCTTGGCATTGAAGAAACATGCACAGTTTATGTTAAACTGCAGCTAAATATCTCAGAATGAAGTCACAGGCTCGAACATCCATTACATTACATAACTGCTACACTGCTAGAGGTGCATCTGAAATAGCATCTTATTCCCCATATAGTCTACTAACATTGATCAGAACCCCTAAACTCTGCTCCCTCTCTCGCTCTCTCTGTGAGGAACTAACCCCCAACCCTCCAACCTCTCTCTCTCTGTGAGGAACTGACCCCCAAACCTCCAACCTCCCTGCTCCCTCTCTCTCTCTCTCTCTGTGTGAGGAACTAACCCAACCATCCAACCTCTCTCTCTCTCTCTGTGAGGAACTAACCCAACCCTCCAACCTCCCTCTCTCTCTGTGAGGAACTAATCCGACCCTCCAACCTCTCTCTCTCTCTCTCTCTCTCTCTCTCTCTCTCTCTCCTCTCTCTCTCTCAATGAGGAACTAACCCCTGATCCTCCAACCTCCATGCTCCCTCTCTCTCTCTCTCTCTCTCTCTCTCTCTCTCTCTCTCTCTCTCTCTCTCTGTAAGGAACTAATCCGACACTCCAACCTCTCTCTTTTTCTCTCTCTCCCTCTCTCTCTCTCTCTCTCTCAACGAGGAACTAACCCCTGATCCTCCAACCTCCCTGCTCCATCTCTCTCTCTCTCTCTCTCTCTGTAAGGAACTCATATTTGTGTGGTAGACCTGAATCAACATAAATGTAATTATTAGCTTCTGTGTCAGAAGTTCCAAGGCTGTTAGAAGCAGAGAGGTATTACTGTACAGCAGCTTAACTCAACTTCTGGGTTGGCATCAAAGCTGCAGCAACTCCCAGTCTCTCTAGATCTTGAGGGCTTTAAAACTGTTCTGTATGGCATAAAAGCTAAAGCCATGTCTGAGGGAAACCCCCCCATAAATGTTTTCCTGTTCCATTTGCCCAAATACTACCCATCAAGGGGAGACAGGGCAGACATCAGAGCTCTGTAACAGTTAGATGTGCTCTAGAAACATGTGATCTTGTAGCTGTCCGCCTAGCAGCGTAACCTTGATGATGTAATGTAAATGTGTCAGTCTGCCTGGCAGCGTAACCTTGATGATGTAGTGTAAATGTGTCAGTCTGCCTGGCAGCGTAACCTTGATGATGTAATGTAAATGTGTCAGTCTGCCTGACAGTGTGACTTGATGATGTAATGTAAATGTGTCAGTCTGTGTAACCTTGATGATGTCATGTAAATGTGTCAGTCTGTGTAACCTTGATGATGTAATGTAAATGTGTCAGTCTGCCTGGCAGCGTAACCTTGATGATGTAGTGTAAATGTGTCAGTCTGCCTGGCAGCGTAACCTTGATGATGTAGTGTAAATGTGTCAGTCTGCCTGACAGTGTGACTTGATGATGTAATGTAAATGTGTCAGTCTGTGTAACCTTGATGATGTAGTGTAAATGTGTCAGTCTGCCTGACAGTGTGACTTGATGATGTAATGTAAATGTGTCAGTCTGCCTGGCAGTGTAACCTTGATGATGTAATGTAAATGTGTCAGTCTGCCTGGCAGTGTAACCTTGATGATGTAATGTAAATGTGTCAGTCTGCCTAGCAGCGTAACCTTGATGATGTAATGTAAATGTGTCAGTCTGCCTGGCAGCGTAACCTTGATGATGTAATGTAAATGTGTCAGTCTGCCTGGCAGCGTAACCTTGATGATGTAATGTAAATGTGTCAGTCCGCCTGGCAGTGTAACCTTGATGATGTAATGTAAAAGTGTCAGTCTGTGTAACCTTGATGATGTAATGTAAATGTGTCAGTCTGCCTGGCAGTGTAACCTTGATGATGTAATGTAAATGTGTCAGTCTGCCTGGCAGTGTAACCTTGATGATGTAATGTAAATGTGTCAGTCTGCCTGGCAGTGTAACCTTGATGATGTAATGTAAATGTGTCAGTCTGCCTGGCAGTGTAACCTTGATGATGTAATGTAAATGTGTCAGTCTGCCTGACAGTGTAACCTTGATGATGTAATGTAAATGTGTCAGTCTGTGTAACCTTGATGATGTCATGTAAATGTGTCAGTCTGTGTAACCTTGATGATGTAATGTAAATGTGTCAGTCCACCTAGCAGTGTAACCTTGATGATGTCATGTACATGTGTCAGTCTGTGTAACCTTGATGATGTAATGTAAATGTGTCAGTCCACCTAGCAGTGTAACCTTGATGATGTAATGTAAATGTGTCAGTCTGTGTAACCTTGATGATGTAATGTAAATGTGTCAGTCTGTGTAACCTTGATGATGTAATGTAAATGTGTCAGTCTGTGTAACCTTGATGATGTAATGAAATGTGTCAGTCTGTGTAACCTTGATGATGTAATGTAAATGTGTCAGTCTGCCTGGCAGTGTAACCTTGATGATGTAATGTAAATGTGTCAGTCTGCCTAGCAGTGTAACTATTAGCTTGCTTCATCATTATCTTTTTACTGAAACATGTTGGATTCACTCTTGAATAGTTTGATACAATCCTCTGGGGAGGCAGGGTAGCCTAGTGTTTAGAGTGTTGGACTAGTAACCGGAAGGTTGCAAGTTCAAACCCCTGAGCTGACAAGGTACAAATCTGTTGTTCTGCCCCTGAACAGGCAGTTAACCCACCCAAAATTAAGAATGTGTTCTTAACTGACTTGCCTAGTTAAATAAAGGTAAAAAAAAAAAAAAAAATGTGCATAACATTACTAGAAATAATTCATCAGTGGTTTGGTTTCCTTCAAGTGTCCGTTTGGTAACTCTTTATTTGTATAGTCCATCTGAAGATGTTCTACAGACTATCAGTAACATTTCAACTAACGATCTACTGACCCTTCTCTTATTCTAACCGTAACGTTAGCAAGCAGTCGCTTATCAACAGACGGTCATACGATCAACAAACTATCTGTCGAGCATGTGGACTACTATCCGGACAATCGAAATAAAGTGGGGAATGTCCGTTGTTTTTCTTCAAATAACAGAAGGAACTCTGTTGTGCGGTTTGTTTCTATGGTAGCGATCATGGGAAGAAGCCAACAATAACGAACTGCTTCAGGTCTGCTGAAGTAATTCAGGTCTCAGTCAGTGACATTAAAAAAAAAAAAATCTGAAAGACAGTATGTCCTCCTTGGATGGAACTTTACATATTTCGCAGGAGATCCAACGCAACTGTGCTTTATTTTGGTTTACCAGTTCTAAATTCAAAAGTTAATTTATATAATAATATATACCAGCAGGAAATGAACCTGTAATCCTGACATTGCTCTAGTGCTGTGCAGCTGAGACACAGAGAAAACCCAATGAAACAGTTAACAATGGATTAATCCCTGCTGAAACACTCTGGGTGTGACAGATGTATTAACAAAAATGAGTTTTGTCAGAGTTCCCAGTCCAGGGTTCCCAGTCCAGGGCAATGACTAAATCAACTTTGTTGAGGACAAACTAAGACATTCTGTGGTAAAATAGATGTCCTGGCTATGATACTCTCTATAGTGGATGTCCTCAGAAGGTGAAATAACCTTCATGTGTGGCTGACCGGGTTTAAACCAGGGTCATGTGTTAGGCAACTGAGCTAAAGCCCAGGCATCAGTTTGAGGTGCTGATGCAAGTCTTCATCTCTCAGGCGAGGGATGGCATTGCATTTGGGATTAATTTGATGACAAATAATGATATCTCAAAAATATATTTGTTCACATGAATGAATCTATTTTCGTTTAAATCTATTCTACACATTTTCTTTTCATATCATTACTCTATTTGCGGTTTTAAATTTTTTTAAAAAATAAGATCGACTCGGTTAAGTTTTAATTTTTATTTTTTATTTATGTGTGTGCTAAAGTGTCTTGGCTCACTCCCCACGCCCCTCCCTATAACCGTTTAGTCCTTCACTATATATTCCTGGTCGCACCGTTCTCCGACTTGTCGGGAGATCGGAGGCCAACAGAATAAGGGGAAAAGGCCAAGATGCAGCACTTAACTTTATTGACTTTGTCGCTCACCTTGATTGCAACGATTTGTTTTGCAAAGTCACCCTATCAATCAGTTCTTCAGCACAGCAGGATAAGAGGCAGACAGCATGGGTAAGGAGCATACGTTATTACTCCAATGATAATGTGCGCATAGAAAGTTCTGCATTCTGCAATTTCAAATGACAAAAGTAAACATAACTTTTGGTTCGTATAATTACAAAGCGTGATTTATGTTTTATGCTATAAAATATATAGCCTTCTAGAGCTACTGATTTTTAATGGCATACTGTGTTGTACTTCACAACTGCTTGAAGTAAAGTGACCCGGTAATTTGATATAAGTGATAGGCAAACTCAAAGTGTCTACTGTAAATGTGCCGGCAAAAATAAAACTGAATGAAATATTCTCTCATCTCTTTTTAGACCCAATGTGTGCGCGATGCAAAAGATACAGGGGACGGACAAGAAATATTTCACCAACTGCAAGCAATGGTACCATCGCAAGATCTGCGGCAAACCAACGTGAGTGTAATATAAACATGTTATTCACATGCGTGTTCATTTGAATAGTTGACAGCGAGTTGATTTATTACAACATGCTGCGTCAATATATTGGTATTATAGCCTACTAGTATAGACTATACACATAGTGATCATGGATAAGCATGCCATCATTAAGGAAGGAAGATCTGAAAAGTTTTTTTGTCATTTGTGCAGAGCATATCTTAAAACAATATATTTTAAGTAAGATTTATCAGTTTTACATTGGGGGTAAATAAGGAATTTTCCTTTCCTGTGGGTTTATTGAAGGACTAAGATGAACTAAGATTGTCAAACTGAACGAAAAGTAGCTGAAACATTTAACCTTGTTGAGGACAAAAAGCAGCAGGGCTAAAGGCAGAAACCAACAGATGAACTGAGTTCCACCATGAGGCTTGCATCCCAAATTGCGCCCTATTCCTTGAATAGTGTACTACTGTTGACCAGGGCCCATAGGTTAGTGCACTACTGTTGACCAGGACCCATAGGGTAGTGCACTACTGTAGACCAGGGCCCCATAGGGTAGTGTACTACTGTTGACCAGGACCCATAGGTTAGTGCACTACTGTTGACCAGGAGCCATAGGGTAGTGCACTACTGTTGACCAGGGCCCATAGGGTAGTGCACTACTGTAGACCAGGGCCCATAGGGTAGTGTACTACTGTAGACCAGGGCCCATAGGGTAGTGCACTACTGTTGACCAGGACCCATAGGTTAGTGCACTACTGTTGACCAGGAGCCATAGGGTAGTGCACTACTGTTGACCAGGGCCCATAGGGTAGTGCACTACTGTTGACCAGGGCCCATAGGTTAGTGCACTACTGTTGACCAGGGCCCATAGGGTAGTGCACTACTGTAGACCAGGGCCCATAGGGTAGTGTACTACTGTAGACCAGGGCCCATAGGGTAGTGCACTACTGTTGACCAGGGCACATAGGGTAGTGCACTACTGTTGACCAGGACCCATAGGTTAGTGCACTACTGTTGACCAGAGCCCATTTGGGACATACCCATAGAATAGAGATAGATGGTGTACAGTGAGAAGGAATTGATTTGACTGAGCTATGCTAAATTTAGTACATTTTCCAGTCCAAAACGGCAGCTTGCCTAACATCTAAACCTTCAGAGAGAGTAAGCATGATGAAGGTGACAGTTATAAGGAGCACATAAGTGAAATTCCTTCCTGAAACAGTAGCCCAACTATTTAAGTCGCTAACCATAATAACTCGCTGTTGAAAAAGTGACATGCAGAGAGGTCTGTTTTCAATCATCTGCTAGGACTTAACCTTGTTAAGATGGGTTCAGTGGGCAAGCAGCTAGCTCCATGTCGAAGTGGGAAGGTATTTTTTCTTCATCCTCTTATGAGAACTTCTCCTGCAGTCGTTGGGTCCTGCCGGGACAGTCGTTGGGTCCTGCCAGGACAGTCGTTGGGTCCTGCCGGGACAGTCTGATGCCAGTGTAAATGAAAGTGAGTGTGCATCCTAAATGGCACCCTATTCCCTATATAGTGCACTACTTTTGACCAGAGTCCTATGGGCAATGGGACCCTATTCCCTATATAGTGCACTACTTTTGGCCAGAGTCCTATGGGCAATGGCACCCTATTCCCTATATAGTGCACTACTTTTGACCAGAGCTCTATTACTTTTGATCGGGGCCCATAGGGATCTGGTCAAAAGTAGTTCACTATATAGGGAATAGGGTGCCATTTGGGATGTATCGTCTATTATAATGCAAAACGTCCCAAAAGTCCTGGGAGAGAAAATATCCTGTAAAAGGTGTTAATGACTTAATGATCTAATGTTTAAAACGTCCAGCTGTAGTAGTCTCTAGTCTAGCTGTAGTAGTCTCTAGTCTAGCTGTAGTAGTCTCCAGTCTAGCCTCTAGTAGTCTCTAGTCTAGCTGTAGTAGTCTCTAGTCTAGCTGTAGTAGTCTCTAGTCTAGCTGTAGTAGTATCTAGTCTAGCTGTAGTAGTCTCCAGTCTAGCTGTAGTAGTCCCTAGTCTAGCTGTAGTCTAGCTGTAGTAGTCTCCAGTCTAGCTGTAGTAGTATCTAGTCTAGCTGTAGTAGTCTTTAGTCTAGCTGTAGTCTAGCTGTAGTAGTCTCTAGTCTAGCTGTAGTCTAGCTGTAGTAGTCTCTAGTCTAGCTGTAGTAGTCTCCAGTCTAGCTGTAGTAGTCTCTAGTCCAGCTGTAGTAGTCTCTAGTCTAGCTGTAGTAGTCTCTAGTCTAGCTGTAGTAGTCTCTAGTCTAGCTGTATTAATCTCTAGTCTAGCTGTAGTCTAGCTGTAGTAGTCTCTAGTCTAGCTGTAGTAGTCTCTAGTCTAGCTGTAGTAGTATCTAGTCTAGCTGTAGTAGTCTCCAGTCTAGCTGTAGTAGTCCCTAGTCTAGCTGTAGTCTAGCTGTAGTAGTCTCCAGTCTAGCTGTAGTAGTATCTAGTCTAGCTGTAGTAGTCATTAGTCTAGCTGTAGTCTAGCTGTAGTAGTCTCTAGTCTAGCTGTAGTCTAGCTGTAGTAGTCTCTAGTCTAGCTGTAGTAGTCTCCAGTCTAGCTGTAGTAGTCTCTAGTCCAGCTGTAGTAGTCTCTAGTCTAGCTGTAGTAGTCTCTAGTCTAGCTGTATTAGTCTCTAGTCTAGCTGTAGTAGTCCCTAGTCTAGCTGTAGTAGTCTCTAGTCTAGCTGTAGTAGTCTCTAGTCTAGCTGTAGTAGTCTCTAGTCGAGCTGTATTAGTCTCTAGTCTAGCTGTAGTAGTCTCTAGTCTAGCTGTAGTAGTCTCTAGTCTAGCTGTAGTAGTCTCCAGTCTAGCTGTAGTAGTCTCTAGTCCAGCTGTAGTAGTCTCTAGTCTAGCTGTAGTAGTCTCTAGTCTAGCTGTAGTAGTCTCCAGTCTAGCTGTAGTAGTCTCTAGTCCAGCTGTAGTAGTCTCTAGTCTAGCTGTAGTAGTCTCTAGTCTAGCTGTATTAGTCTCTAGTCTAGCTGTAGTAGTCTCTAGTCCAGCTGTAGTAGTCTCTAGTCTAGCTGTATTAGTCTCTAGTCTAGCTGTAGTAGTCTCTAGTCTAGCTGTAGTAGTCTCTAGTCTAGCTGTAGTAGTCTCTAGTCTAGCTGTAGTAGTCTCTAGTCCAGCTGTAGTAGTCTCTAGTCTAGCTGTATTAGTCTCTAGTCTAGCTGTATTAGTCTCTAGTCTAGCTGTAGTAGTCTCTAGTCTAGCTGTATTAGTCTCTAGTCTAGCTGTAGTAGTCTCTAGTCTAGCTGTATTAGTCTCTAGTCTAGCTGTATTAGTCTGTAGTCTAGCTGTAGTAGTCTCTAGTCTAGCTGTATTAGTCTCTAGTCTAGTTGTAGTAGTATCTAGTCTAGCTGTAGTAGTCTCTAGTCTAGCTGTAGTAGTCTCTAGTCTAGCTGTAGTAGTCTCTAGTCTAGCTGTAGTAGTCTCTAGTCTAGCTGTAGTAGTATCTAGTCTAGCTGTAGTAGTCTCTAGTCTAGCTGTAGTAGTCTCTAGTCTAGCTGTAGTAGTCTCTAGTCTAGCTGTAGTAGTCTCTAGTCTAGCTGTAGTAGTCTCTAGTCTAGCTGTATTAGTCTCTAGTCTAGCTGTATTAGTCTCTAGTCTAGCTGTAGTAGTCTCTAGTCTAGCTGTAGTAGTCTCTAGTCGAGCTGTATTAGTCTCTAGTCTAGCTGTAGTAGTCTCTAGTCTAGCTGTATTAGTCTCTAGTCTAGCTGTAGAAGGCAACATGAAGCATGGACAACTATTTCTAAACCATTTTATTTTACAAGCTTACTGATAATATGTATACACTACCAGTCAAAAGTTTGGACACACCTACTCATTCAAGGACATTTCTTTATTCTGACAATTTTCTACATTGTAGAATAATAGTGAAGACATCAAAACTATGAAATAACACATATGGAATCATGTAGTAACCAAAAAAGTATATTTTATATTTGAGATTCTTCAAAGTAGCCACCCTTTGCCTTGATGACAGCTTTGCACACTCTCGACATTCTCTCATCCAGCTTCACCTGGAATGCTTTTCCAACAGTCTTGAAGGAGTTCCCACATATGCTGAGCACTTGTTGGCTGCTTTTCCTTCCCTCTGCGGTCCAACTCATCCCAAACCATCTCTATTGGGTTGAAGTCGGGTGATTGATTGTGGAGGCCAGGTCATCTGATGCAGCACTCCATCACTCTTCTTCTTGGTCAAATAACCCTTACACAACCTGAAGGTGTGTTTTGGGTAATTGTCCTGTTGAAAAACAAATGATAGTCCCACTAAGCACAAACCAGATGGGATGGTATATCGCTGCAGAATGATGTGGTAGCCATGCTGATTAAGTGTGCCTTGAATTCTAAATACAGTGCCTTGCGAAAGTATTCGGCCCCCTTGAACTTTGCGACCTTTTGCCACATTTCAGGCTTCAAACATAAAGATATAAAACTGTATTTTTTTGTGAAGAATCAACAACAAGTGGGACACAATCATGAAGTGGAACAACATTTATTGGATATTTCAAACTTTTTTAACAAATCAAAAACTGAAAAATTGGGCGTGCAAAATTATTCAGCCCCCTTAAGTTAATACTTTGTAGTGCCACCTTTTGCTGCGATTACAGCTGTAAGTCGCTTGGGGTATGTCTCTATCAGTTTTGCACATCGAGAGACTGACATTTTTTCCCATTCCTCCTTGCAAAACAGCTCGAGCTCAGTGAGGTTGGATGGAGAGCATTTGTGAACAGCAGTTTTCAGTTCTTTCCACAGATTCTCGATTGGATTCAGGTCTGGACTTTGACTTGGCCATTCTAACACCTGGATATGTTTATTTTTGAACAATTCCATTGTAGATTTTGCTTTATGTTTTGGATCATTGTCTTGTTGGAAGACAAATCTCCGTCCCAGTCTCAGGTCTTTTGCAGACTCCATCAGGTTTTCTTCCAGAATGGTCCTGTATTTGGCTCCATCCATCTTCCCATCAATTTTAACCATCTTCCCTGTCCCTGCTGAAGAAAAGCAGGCCCAAACCATGATGCTGCCACCACCATGTTTGACAGTGGGGATGGTGTGTTCAGCTGTGTTGCTTTTATGCCAAACATAACGTTTTGCATTGTTGCCAAAAAGTTCAATTTTGGTTTCATCTGACCAGAGCACCTTCTTCCGCATGTTTGGTGTGTCTCCCAGGTGGCTTGTGGCAAACTTTAAACGACACTTTTTATGGATATCTTTAAGAAATGGCTTTCTTCTTGCCACTCTTCCATAAAGGCCAGATTTGTGCAATATACGACTGATTGTTGTCCTATGGACAGAGTCTCCCACCTCAGCTGTAGATCTCTGCAGTTCATCCAGAGTGATCATGGGCCTCTTGGCTGCATCTCTGATCAGTCTTCTTCTTGTATGAGCTGAAAGTTTAGAGGGACGGCCAGGTCTTGGTAGATTTGTAGTGGTCTGATACTCCTTCCATTTCAATAGTATTGCTTGCACAGTGCTCCTTGGGATGTTTAAAGCTTGGGAAATCTTTTTGTATCCAAATCCGGCTTTAAACTTCTTCACAACAGTATCTCGGACCTGCCTGGTGTGTTCCTTGTTCTTCATGATGCTCTCTGCGCTTTTAACGGACCTCTGAGACTATCACAGTGCAGGTGCATTTATACGGAGACTTGATTACACACAGGTGGATTGTATTTATCATCATTAGTCATTTAGGTCAACATTGGATCATTCAGAGATCCTCACTGAACTTCTGGAGAGAGTTTGCTGCACTGAAAGTAAAGGGGCTGAATAATTTTGCACGCCCAATTTTTCAGTTTTTGATTTGTTAAAAAAGTTTGAAATATCCAATAAATGTCGTTCCACTTCATGATTGTGTCCCACTTGTTGTTGATGCTTCACAAAAAAATACAGTTTTATATCTTTATGTTTGAAGCCTGAAATGTGGCAAAAGGTCGCAAAGTTCAAGGGGGCCGAATACTTTCGCAAGGCACTGTAAATCCCTGACAGTGTCACCAGCAAAGCACCTCCACACCTCCTCTTCCATGCTTCACGGTGGGAACCACACATGCAGAGATCATCCTTTCACCTACGCTGTGTCTCACAAAGACACGGCGGTTGGAACCAAAAATGTCCATTGCTCGTGTTTCCTGGACCAAGCAAGTCTCTTCTTATTATTGGTGTCCTTTAGTAGTGGTTTCTTTGCAGCAATTCGTCCATGAAGGCCTGATTCACACAGTCTCCTCTGAATAGTTGATGTTGAGACGTGTCCGGTAACTCTAATGAAACTGTCTGTCAATGAAAATGTCTGTCATAGTTCTTGACATTTTCCGTATTGACTGACCTTCATGTCTTAAAGTAATGATGGACTGTCGTTTATTTTTGCTTATTTGAGCTGTTCTTGCCATAATATGGACTTGGTCTTTTCTTTTACCAAATAGGGCTACCTATAATATATTTTAATTTGCTGAACACTTATTTTGTTACTACATGATTCCATATGTGTTATTTCATAGTTTTGATGTCTTCACTAATATTCTACAATGTAGGAAATAGTCAAAACATTTGACTGGTACTATATATAAATAGGATATATATTATTTAGTTTCAAAAGAATGGCTGACAAATTAATACGTTAGTTGTGAAAATTGGTTTGCGTTAGTTTTTGATCTTCATGTTAAACTCACAATCCTGTTAGTTTGGTTCTCAGCAATTAGGAAATGACTCACCCAGGAATCATTGAGTCATCAACTTTGTTGCTGTATCCTCTTCTCTTTTTGTGACATCAACAACGATGGGAAGTTTGACAAGTTTTAGTGATAGTTTGGACAAAATAAATCCCTGGGTTGGCTAGGTAGTTGGTTTGGGGGAGATAAATGCTGGGTTAGCCATGGTAGTTAATTTGGACGAGATAAATGCTGGGTTAGCTAGGTAGTTGGTTTGGGGGAGATAAATGCTGGGTTAGCTAGGTAGTTGGTTTGGGGGAGATAAATGCTGGGTTAGCTAGGTAGTTGGTTTGGGGGAGATAAATGCTGGGTTAGCTAGGTAGTTAGTTTAGATGAGAAATGCTGGGTTAGCTAGGTAGTTAGTTTGGGGGAGATCAATTCTGGGTTAGCTAGGTAGTTAGTTTGGGGGAGATCAATTCTGGGTTAGCTAGGTAGTTAGTTTGGGGGAGATACATTCTGGGTTAGCTAGGTTGTTACACAGTAGATAATGGATACCTTGTGTCTCTCTATTCAATCAGTAGTGTTAAATAGCTTCTGAGGGTAAAAGGACAACTCAGGTTACCAACATCAATCTTCCAGATAGGCCCTGTCCTGGACCCTGGGCAGTAAAGGCACTGACAGCCTTCCACAGTAGCGGCTGTTTGATTGACGTCAATGTTAACATCCCTGCAGGGGGCAAGATGGTATTGGTTATTGCTCTGTCTAACATTCCTCTGAGATTGTGTTGTAGGTTTTGCATGGCATGTGTAGACCATTTCACCATTATACTGCCTTGGGAATGTGTGTGCTAAGAAAACATGCATTTGCTATTTGCTATCTAGGATGTGTGTGTGTGTGTGTGTGTGTGTGTGTGTGTGTGTGTGTGTGTGTGTGTGTGTGTGTGTGTGCGTGTGCGTGTGCGTGTGTGTGTGTGTGTGTGGTGTCTTCTGTTCCCGGCTTTTTCTTGTTATTTGATCTCCCTTGATAAGTATTGTGAAATTATCTAGATGTTTCCTGTAGAAAATTGAACCACAGACACGAACTTGATGACTTTGTAACGGGAGACGTTTGCTGGCGATTCACAACAGTGTTTCTTTCATTGGAAATCTCATGAAAGTTGAAGAGGAAGGGAAACTTTGCTGTGGGCGCTGGATGTTTGGAGGAAATGATGGCTTTAGAGGGCACTGTTGAGGGACTTCCATCCCTAAACACACACTAATCATTCATAAGGGAGCCAGGAAAATGATTTTTTTCCACAGCAAGCGAGACCTGAAGTGTCCATTTGAGAGGGCTGGGAGTTTGAGAGTGGCGTTCAAAAGGACAAACCTGGGCTTGTGTCAACAAAGGTTCCAAAAAGCTTTTATCAGTTTGAATTGAATTACATTTACAGACACCCATGGAAAGAGGGAGCTGACCACTGGGTTTAACAGGTAATGGGTTAGAATGCAGGCCATGGGGACATGGTGCTGCTGGTGCTAGAGGTTACAGGTCACTTGAGGGGAGACCTCATAACTCTTGAGTCACCAATAACCCTAACAACAACAGCCCTTAGGTACCACCCAACAGCCCATAGCTACCTCCCAAAAGCCCTTAGCTACCTCCCAACAGCCCTTAGCTACCACCCAACAGCCCTTAGCTACCTCCCAACAGCCCTTAGCTACCTCCCAAGAGCCCTTAGCTACCTCCCAAGAGCCCTTAGCTACCTCCCAAGAGCCCTTAGCTACCACCCAAGAGCCCTTAGCTACCTCCCAAGAGCCCTTAGCCTCCTCCCAAGAGCCCTTAGCTACCACCCAAGAGCCCTTAGCTACCTCCCAACAGCCCCTAGCTACCTCCCAAGAACCCTTAGCTACCACCCAAGAGCCCGTAGCTACCTCCCAAGAGCCCTTAGCCTCCTCCCAAGAGCCCTTAGCTACCACCCAAGAGCCCTTAGCTACCTCCCAACAGCCCCAAGCCTCCTCCCAAGAGCCCTTAGCTATCACCCAACAGCCCCTAGCTACCTCCCAAGAGCCCTTAGCTACCTCCCAACAGCCCCTAGCTACCTCCCAACAGCCCCTAGCTACCTCCCAAGAGCCCTTAGCTACCACCCAAGAGCCCTTAGCTACCTCCCAACAGCCCTTAGCTACCTCCCAAAAGCCCCTAGCCTCCTCCCAAGAGCCCTTAGCTACCACCCAAGAGCCCTTAGCTACCTCCCAACAGCCCCAAGCCTCCTCCCAAGAGCCCTTAGCTACCACCCAACAGCCCCTAGCTACCTCCCAAGAGCCCTTAGCTACCTCCCAACAGCCCCTAGCTACCTCCCAACAGCCCCTAGCTACCTCCCAAGAGCCCTTAGCTACCACCCAAGAGCCCTTAGCTACCTCCCAACAGCCCCTAGCTACCTCCCAACAGCCATTAGCTACCTCCCAAGAGCCCTTAGCTACCTCCCAACAGCCCTTAGCTACCTCCCAACAGCCCCAAGCCTCCTCCCAAGAGCCCTTAGCTAACACCCAACAGCCCCTAGCTACCTCCCAAGAGCCCTTAGCTACCTCCCAACAGCCCCTAGCTACCTCCCAACAGCCCCTAGCTACCTCCCAAGAGCCCTTAGCTACCACCCAAGAGCCCTTAGCTACCTCCCAACAGCCCTTAGCTACCTCCCAACAGCCCCTAGCTACCACCCAACAGCCCTTAGCTACCTCCCAACAGCCCCTAGCCTCCTCCCAACAGCCCCTAGCTACCTCCCAACAGCCCCTAGCTACCTCCCAACAGCCCTTAGCTACCACCCAACAGCCCCTAGCTACCTCCCAAGAGCCCTTAGCTACCTCCCAACAGCCCCTAGCCTCCTCCCAACAGCCCCTAGCTACCACCCAAGAGCCCTTAGCTACCTCCCAAGAGCCCTTAGCTACCTCCCAACAGCCCCTAGCCTCCTCCCAACAGCCCCTAGCTACCACCCAAGAGCCCTTAGCTACCTCCCAAGAGCCCTTAGCTACCTCCCAACAGCCCCTAGCCTCCTCCCAACAGCCCCTAGCTACCTCCCAACAGCCCCTAGCTACCTCCCAACAGCCCCTAGCTACCTCCCAACAGCCCCTAGCTACCTCCCAACAGCCCCTAGCTACCTCCCAACAGCCCCTAGCTACCTCCCAACAGCCCCTAGCCTCCTCCCAACAGCCCCTAGCTACCTCCCAACAGCCCCTAGCTACCTCCCAACAGCCCCTAGCTACCTCCCAACAGCCCCTAGCTACCTCCCAACAGCCCCTAGCCTCCTCCCAACAGCCCCTAGCTACCTCCCAACAGCCCCTAGCTACCTCCCAACAGCCCCTAGCTACCTCCCAACAGCCCCTAGCTACCTCCCAACAGCCCCTAGCTACCTTTAAAGCCCCACTCTCAACGCCAATGCATTGGTTCTTCTGTTTTTCTCAGCAATCACACTATGTTTTGAAGTAGTAACATTTGACTAAAGGTGAATCCCAGAGCTAACTAGTCTGTAAAGCTTTATACACGCTCACTTTTACTTCAATTTACATCTTGTTTTTATTTGTCTGGGAAAGGAACATTTGAGTTTTTTTTATGAAAAAAATAATTTATTTATTTATTTCGTATCTATGAATAGCACGCCAATTCAAATCTATCTAGCATGCTAATTTCATCATGGAACCCATAAAGTCTAATGGACCTTCACTCTCTTCTTTCATACTTTTGTCTGGTGAATAGTTTGCCTCAATGCTTGGAAGTCTCAATGTACACTGTGTTTGAATTATGCGACCTTACTGTTTATTTTGTCAGAAATCCATGGCTACCATCTTTGTTTATGCTTGTGGAGAACAAATCGAAGTTGAGTTAACATCTGTTTTGAAAATCCGACTGGTTTGGTTTCCAGGCTACTGTGTTTTACAGGGTTTCCTCATAAACCCCCCCCCCACCCACCCTCACTGAATGTGAGGATTGTCCCCTAACCATGTTTCTGAGCTACCAACTACCCGACTCAGAGTTGGTCCTCTTTTACATTTGAGTCATTTAGCAGACTATTATCCAAAGCGACTTTACAGCTAGTGCATTCATCTTTAAAATAGCTTGGGCAGGAACTCTGCTGAAGAGCTTTGACTGGGATGAACGGGATCTGACGCCCCCCGTAGGGGTGGGAGGGCCAAGAGACCAGAGCTGGCGGAACGGAGTACTCGAGTTGGGATGTAGGGTCTGCAGGGGGTCGCAAGATGCCAAATCATTTTTGCGTAGCTTTCCACACCTTTTGCCTTGTCTTTTTTGACTGTGTTATGCATTGTTGATGTTGCCACTGTGTTCCTCACTGTAACTTACCTGTGCCAATGTTTGATTAGCAATAATCATGGATAATCATTTTCGTGGATATAGACCAGTTATTTTTGACTTAACTTTAAGGTTCACGTTTTTATCCGGTACACCTTCGCTTGGCCGCTCTCTCTTTGTTTTTACTGGCAGGAGCATGTGTTTCAGTACCGCTCTCTTAGTCCCCTTTCTGGAGTTTCCCTTGGCCAACCCTGGGTCTCTCTACCTCTACCTCTCCACCTCTCTCTCTCTCTACCTCTCTCTCTCTCTCTCTCTCTCTCTCTCTCTATACCCCTCTCTCTCTCTCTCTCTACCTCTCTCTCTCTCTCTCTCTCTCTCTCTCTCTGCCTCTCTCTCTCTCTCTCTCTCAGGAAATGAGCTTTTATGACCTTTCAGTACCAGCTGAGCCCAGTTCAGATTTATTGTGGAAATATCTCAAATGCACAAAATGACAGAACTATGTGTATAGCATGTGGCTGTATCATTTAACCTAAGACACATTGCTCAATTTTTTGTAGCCTGGTCACATATCCGTTTGTGGCAAGACAACACAAACAAGATCTGGAACAAGGCTAGATAGAGTCTTTTGACTTGAAAGAGTAAGGAGAAACTGACCTGTTGTTTCCATCTCTTGATTGGCTGCAGTCGTCCTTAACACGTGTTCTTATTGGTCAACAGGGTGATCAGCTATGAGTGTTGCCCCGGTTATGAGAAGCTTCCAGGAGAGAAGGGTTGTCCTGCTGGTAAGAAGAAATCTACATTATTAGCCTGCAAATCTAGTTATAGCTCAGTCACGTACTATCCATAAAATGCAACAACTCGACCAATTTGGGATAATTATTTTTAGACAAGAGGCCTGTCAAACAAAATATGGGATCCTACTTTGATTGTCAAATATACATCCATCAAATCAACATTTGAATTTCCTAAATTTCCCCCCATATGATGGTTAAGACTGTAAAAATGTTTTTCCAGCCCTGCCGTTAGTGAACATCTACAACACGCTGGGTGTGGTTGGAGCCGCCACCACCAAGATGTACTCAGAGAGGGCTCAGCTGAGGGAGGAGATCGAAGGACCAGGGAGCTTCACCTTTTTCGCTCCCAGCAACCAGGCCTGGGCGGCCCTACCCAACGTGAGTGTGTCAGGAGGACTCTCTCCCTTCACATGAGAGGGATACACGGAGAGAGAGAGAGAACTGGAAATCAAGTATAATTCACCCCAATCCTGTTGCATCTAGAGATATTGTATTATTCTGACCTCAGACTACGTGTTATCAGCCTAATCAGCCGAGGTAGCGTATCAAACGTTTTTTTTTTTAAAGAGCAGTAGATTCTAGAACCAAGTCTTTGGTCAGTATATGTAATGGTACGAATGGTTATCTTGTGATTTGATCGTTGTTCTGATGAAAATAAGACTCTGTTTTTTTTTACGGTTGTAGGAAATCCTGGATGCTCTGGTGAGTAACGTGAATATTGAGCTTCTCAACGCGCTCCACTACCACATGGTGAACCGCCGTTTGACCTCTGAGGACCTGAAGCACGGATCTGCCTTCCCCTCCATGTACCAAGACTTCAACCTTCACATCCACCACTACCCCAACGGAGTGAGTAGCATCTGTCCAATGTTAATGTTGCATTATAATTGAAAGCACCGGTGGCTAGTGGCACCTTAATTGGGGAGGACGGGCTCATGGTAATGACTGGAATAGAATGGTATTGACCAATAGAATGGTAGTGATTGGAAGGTATATGATGTCGTGACCTGGCCCGGTCCCAGATCTGTTTGTGCAGTATGACATAGGCCATCTGGGACCAAGCAAGTTGGAACCTCTAGAGAGACATGAACAGATACATCGTCAGCTAAAAACCTTTACTGTACAATTTTTTGATAATTTTTCAAATGGTCACACGTTGACCATCGATCAAAAGTCAGCTAAATCATGAGACAACTTTTCTTTTCTTTCTCTCTCTCTCTCTTGTCATTGCAGATTGTAACAGTGAACTGTGCTCGTCTGGTGAAAACAGACCAGCATGCGACCAACGGGATCGTGCACGTCGTGGACAGAGTCATCACCGCGGTTACCAACGACGTGCACACTTTCATCGACACCGATGATGATCTGGAGACTCTTCGTGTAAGTAAACGCCTTTAACAGTTTGTCGCTTCATTCATTCATTCATTCATTCATCCATTCATTCATCCATCCATTCATTCATCCATCCATCCATCCATTCATTCATTCATCCATTCATTCATCCATTCATTCATCCATTCATCCATCCATTCATCCATCCATCCATTCATTCATTCATCCATTCATTCATTCATTCATTCATCCATCCATTCATTCATCCATCCATTCATCCATCCATCCATTCATCCATTCATTCATTCATTCATTCATCCATTCATTAATTCATCCATTCATTCATCCATTCATTCATTCATTCATCCATTCATTCATTCATCCATTCATTAATTAATTAATTAATTCATTCATTCATTCATCCATTCATCCATCCATTCATTCATCCATCCATTCATTCATTCATTCATTCATTCATCCATTCATTCATTCATTCATTCATTCACAGAACAGTCTATCACACTAGAACTACCATTTCCTACACTACCATTTCCTACATGTTGAACATATGCTATGCAATGTTGTGTCAGCTATGGGAATGTTACGTTCACTGATCATTGACTCGGTCTCAGTCTTTTGTATTGTATGTGCAATTTGAATTATGTAGAGAAAAGCAGTGTTGATTCAGTGTGTTGATTCAGTGTGTTGATTCAGTGTGTTGATTCAGTGTGTTGATTCAGTGTGTTGATTCAGTGTGTTGATTCAGTGTGTTGATTCAGTGTGTTGATTCAGTGTGTTGATTCAGTGTGTTGATTCAGTGTGTTGATTCGGTGTTGATTCAGTGTGTTGATTCAGTGTGTTGATTCAGTGTGTTGATTCTCTGCCTTTTAGAATGCTGTTGCTGCTGCTGGTCTGACCCAAATGCTGGAGAGCGATGGTCACTACACGGTGTTCGCTCCAACCAACGAAGCCTTCGAGAAGATCCCCCCTGAAATGCTCAACAGGATCCTGGGAGACCCCGTGGCTCTGAAAGGTGAAATTTTTTATGACAGTTGGATATAGAACGGGGAGATAGATATTGGATATAGAACAGGGAGATAGATATTGGATATAGAACAGGGAGATAGATATTGGATATAGATAGAACAGGGAGATAGATATTGGATATAGAACAGGGAGATAGATATTGGATATAGAACGGGGAGATAAATATTGGATATAGAACAGGGAGATAGATATTGGATATAGAACAGGAAGATAGATATTGGATATAGAACAGGGAGATAGATATTGGATATAGAACAGGGAGATAGATATTGGATATAGAACAGGGAGATAGATATTGGATATAGAACAGGGAGATAGATATTGGATATAGAACGGGGAGATAGATATTGGATATAGAACAGGGAGATAGATATTGGATATAGAACAGGGAGATAGATATTGGATATAGAACAGGGAGATAGATATTGGATATAGAACGGGGAGATAGATATTGGATATAGAACAGAAAGATAGATATCGGAGATGGGAACCCAATGACTTATTAACGTGAACTAAGTTCTACTTGTGTCTGTACTCTCCATCCAGACCTGCTGAACTACCACATCCTGAAGAACATGCAGTGTGCAGAGTCCATCACATCTGGTACTCCCCTGGAGACCCTACAGGGGACCGTTCTAGAGGTGGGCTGTGATGGGGCTGACATGACCCTCAACGGGAAGGCCATCATCCAGAAGAAAGACCAGCTGGGGACCAACGGGGTCGTCCACTACATCAACGAGCTCCTCATCCCAGACTCAGGTAATTCAAACCAGAGCAATAGATAGCCGTCTGCATATGACTTGGAGTCAAACTATTGGACCTCTAACAAGCTCCTCATCTCAGACAGGTATTGAAAACCAGAGTCTTAAATTGAGAGTTGCGTCAACGCCAAATTTAAGCCTCTAATCCAAACCAATGAATCCTTGCCTTCTTTTATGAGATGATTAGTAGTGATGAGTCACGTCTGAAAAGGACTCTGACTGTCATAGGAGTTGAAAGTCAAGTCTAAGTGTGTCTGTCTGGAATGCTACTGCACTGAATATGAAGTGGATTCTAACTCGATGGTTCATGTTGAGACAAGACCTCCACGCTACTTATGAAGAGTCTCTCTGTTCAATGAGAAATGTTCATTTATGTACTGATCTCTTTTTAAGCTAAGACTTTGTTGGAGCTGGCCCAGGGATCTGCCGTTACCACAGCGACCAAGCTGTTTGTTGATGCTGGTCTTGGCTCCCACCTTTCTGGCTCAGAGGCTCTGACCATCCTGACCCCTCAGAATGAAGCTTTCAAAGGTAACATCGATCGATGGCGCTCTCTCTCTCTCTCTCTCTCCATCTCTCCCCATCTCATCTGTCTCTGTCTCTGTCTGTCTCTCTCTCTCTCTCTCTCTCTCTCTCTCTCTCTCTCTCTCTCTCTCTCTCTCTGTTTGTAGCCCTCCCTCCCTCCCCCCCCCCCCCTCTCTCTCTCTCTCTCTCTCTCTCTCTCTCTCTCTCTCTCTATGTATGTATCCCTCCCTCCCTCTCCCCCCTCTCTCTCTCTGTATCCCTCCCTCCCTCCCTCTGCCCTCTCTCTGTGCTAACAAACAGCAGTGACTTGAGCCATGATTCTTGACCCATTTCATTGAATCAATCTGATAAATTCTGTATCTATTGTTAACAGAGGGTGTGACAATGACTGGTGACCTGAAGAAGCTGTTGAAGAACCACATCCTGAAGGAGCAGCTGTCTTCCGGGTCACTGTACTACGGGCAAGAGCTAGAGACTCTGGGAGGAATCAAACTCAGAGTGTTCGTCTACCGTAACGTAAGTACCCCGTAGGAGCGACAGCTGGCATTAGACGGTATAAAAGCAGAGGTGCAGATTGACCAATTGAGCTGAATTAAGAGAATGAGCACAGTTGTTCTTCTGCAAAAAAGACAACTAAGTACAGAGATTAGCCTCTTCCTAAGGGTTAACTCATTATGTAGATTACCCTCTTCCTAAGGGTTAACTCATTATGTAGATTAGCCTCTTCCTAAGGGTTAACTCATTATGTAGATTACCCTCTTCCTAAGGGTTAACTCATTATGTAGATTACCCTCTTCCTAAGGGTTAACTCATTATGTAGATTACCCTCTTCCTAAGGGTTAACTCATTATGTAGATTACCCTCTTCCTAAGGGTTAACTCATTATAGAGATTACCCTCTTCCTAAGGGTTAACTCATTACAGAGATTACCCTCTTCCTAAGGGTTAACTCATTACAGAGATTACCCTCTTCCTAAGGGTTAACTCATTACAGAGATTACCCTCTTCCTAAGAGTTAACTCATTATGTAGATTACCCTCTTCCTAAGGGTTAACTCATTATGTAGATTACCCTCTTCCTAAGGGTTAACTCATTATGTAGATTACCCTCTTCCTAAGGGTTAACTCATTATGTAGATTACCCTCTTCCTAAGGGTTAACTCATTATGTAGATTAGCCTCTTCCTAAGGGTTAACTCATTATGTAGATTACCCTCTTCCTAAGGGTTAACTCATTATGTAGATTAGCCTCTTCCTAAGGGTTAACTCATTATGTAGATTACCCTCTTCCTAAGGGTTAACTCATTATAGAGATTAGCCTCTTCCTAAGGGTTAACTCATTATGTAGATTAGCCTCTTCCTAAGGGTTAACTCATTATGTAGATTAGCCTCTTCCTAAGGGTTAACTCATTATGTAGATTAGCCTCTTCCTAAGGGTTAACTCATTATGTAGATTACCCTCTTCCTAAGGGTTAACTCATTATAGAGATTAGCCTCTTCCTAAGGGTTAACTCATTATGTAGATTAGCCTCTTCCTAAGGGTTAACTCATTATGTAGATTAGCCTCTTCCTAAGGGATAACTCATTATGTAGATTAGCCTCTTCCTAAGGGTTAACTCATTATGTAGATTACCCTCTTCCTAAGGGTTAACTCATTATGTAGATTAGCCTCTTCCTAAGGGTTAACTCATTATGTAGATTAGCCTCTTCCTAAGGGTTAACTCATTATGTAGATTACCCTCTTCCTAAGGGTTAACTCATTATGTAGATTACCCTCTTCCTAAGGGTTAACTCATTATGTAGATTACCCTCTTCCTAAGGGTTAACTCATTATGTAGATTAGCCTCTTCCTAAGGGTTAACTCATTATGTAGATTACCCTCTTCCTAAGGGTTAACTCATTATGTAGATTACCCTCTTCCTAAGGGTTAACTCATTATGTAGATTACCCTCTTCCTAAGGGTTAACTCATTATGTAGATTAGCCTCTTCCTAAGGGTTAACTCATTATGTAGATTACCCTCTTCCTAAGGGTTAACTCATTATGTAGATTACCCTCTTCCTAAGGGTTAACTCATTACAGAGATTACCCTCTTCCTAAGGGTTAACTCATTATGTAGATTACCCTCTTCCTAAGGGTTAACTCATTATGTAGATTACCCTCTCCCTAAGGGTTAACTCATTGTGTAGATTACCCTCTTCCTAAGGGTTAACTCATTATGTAGATTACCCTCTTCCTAAGGGTTAACTCATTATGTAGATTAGCCTCTTCCTAAGGGTTAACTCATTATGTAGATTAGCCTCTTCCTAAGGGTTAACTCATTATGTAGATTACCCTCTTCCTAAGGGTTAACTCATTACAGAGATTACCCTCTTCCTAAGGGTTAACTCATTATGTAGATTACCCTCTTCCTAAGGGTTAACTCATTATGTAGATTAGCCTCTTCCTAAGGGTTAACTCATTATGTAGATTAGCCTCTTCCTAAGGGTTAACTCATTATGTAGATTAGCCTCTTCCTAAGGGTTAACTCATTACAGAGATTACCCTCTTCCTAAGGGTTAACTCATTATGTAGATTAGCCTCTTCCTAAGGGTTAACTCATTACAGAGATTACCCTCTTCCTAAGGGTTAACTCATTATGTAGATTACCATCTTCCTAAGGGTTAACTCATTATGTAGATTACCATCTTCCTAAGGGTTAACTCATTATGTAGATTAGCCTCTTCCTAAGGGTTAACTCATTATGTAGATTAGCCTCTTCCTAAGGGTTAACTCATTATGTAGATTAGCCTCTTCCTAAGGGTTAACTCATTATGTAGATTAGCCTCTTCCTAAGGGTTAACTCATTATGTAGATTAGCCTCTTCCTAAGGGTTAACTCATTATAGAGATTAGCCTCTTCCTAAGGGTTAACTCATTATGTAGATTAGCCTCTTCCTAAGGGTTAACTCATTATGTAGATTAGCCTCTTCCTAAGGGTTAACTCATTATGTAGATTAGCCTCTTCCTAAGGGTTAACTCATTATAGAGATTAGCCTCTTCCTAAGGGTTAACTCATTATGTAGATTAGCCTCTTCCTAAGGGTTAACTCATTACAGAGATTAGCCTCTTCCTAAGGGTTAACTCATTATGTAGATTACCCTCTTCCTAAGGGTTAACTCATTACAGAGATTACCCTCTTCCTAAGGGTTAACTCATTATGTAGATTACCCTCTTCCTAAGGGTTAACTCATTACAGAGATTAGCCTCTTCCTAAGGGTTAACTCATTATGTAGATTAGCCTCTTCCTAAGGGTTAACTCATTATGTAGATTACCCTCTTCCTAAGGGTTAACTCATTACAGAGATTACCCTATTCCTAAGGGTTAAACTCATTATGTAGATTACCCTCTTCCTAAGGGTTAAACTCATTATGTAGATTACCCTCTTCCTAAGGGTTAACTCATTATGTAGATTACCCTATTCCTAAGGGTTAAACTCATTATGTAGATTACCCTCTTCCTAAGGGTTAACTCATTATGTAGATTAGCCTCTTCCTAAGGGTTAACTCATTACAGAGATTACCCTATTCCTAAGGGTTAAACTCATTATGTAGATTACCCTCTTCCTAAGGGTTAACTCATTATGTAGATTAGCCACTTCCTAAGGGTTAACTCATTATGTAGATTAGCCTCTTCCTAAGGGTTAACTCATTATGTAGATTACCCTCTTCCTAAGGGTTAACTCATTATGTAGATTAGCCTCTTCCTAAGGGTTAACTCATTATGTAGATTAGCCTCTTCCTAAGGGTTAACTCATTATGTAGATTAGCCTCTTCCTAAGGGTTAACTCATTATGTAGATTAGCCTCTTCCTAAGGGTTAACTCATTATGTAGATTACCCTCTTCCTAAGGGTTAACTCATTATGTAGATTAGCCTCTTCCTAAGGGTTAACTCATTATGTAGATTAGCCTCTTCCTAAGGGTTAACTCATTATGTAGATTAGCCTCTTCCTAAGGGTTAACTCATTATGTAGATTACCCTCTTCCTAAGGGTTAACTCATTATGTAGATTACCCTCTTCCTAAGGGTTAACTCATTATGTAGATTACCCTCTTCCTAAGGGTTAACTCATTATAGAGATTAGCCTCTTCCTAAGGGTTAACTCATTATGTAGATTAGCCTCTTCCTAAGGGTTAACTCATTATGTAGATTAGCCTCTTCCTAAGGGTTAACTCATTATAGAGATTAGCATTTTCCTAAGGGTTAACTCATTACAGAGATTACCCTCTTCCTAAGGGTTAACTCATTATAGAGATTACCCTCTTCCTAAGGGTTAACTCATTATGTAGATTAGCCTCTTCCTAAGGGTTAACTCATTATGTAGATTAGCCTCTTCCTAAGGGTTAACTCATTATAGAGATTAGCCTCTTCCTAAGGGTTAACTCATTATGTAGATTAGCCTCTTCCTAAGGGTTAACTCATTATAGAGATTAGCCTCTTCCTAAGGGTTAACTCATTATGTAGATTAGCCTCTTCCTAAGGGTTAACTCATTATAGAGATTAGCCTCTTCCTAAGGGTTAACTCATTATGTAGATGACCCTCTTCCTAAGGGTTAACTCATTATGTAGATTACCCTCTTCCTAAGGGTTAACTCATTACAGAGATTACCCTCTTCCTAAGGGTTAACTCATTATGTAGATTACCCTCTTCCTAAGGGTTAACTCATTATGTAGATTAGCCTCTTCCTAAGGGTTAACTCATTACAGAGATTACCCTCTTCCTAAGGGTTAACTCATTACAGAGATTAGCCTCTTCCTAAAGGTTAACTCATTACAGAGATTACCCTCTTCCTAAAGGTTAACTCATTACAGAGATTAGCCTCTTCCTAAGGGTTAACTCATTACAGAGATTACCCTATTCCTAAAGGTTAACTCATTACAGAGATTACCCTCTTTCTAAGGGTTAACTCATTATGTAGATTACCCTCTTCCTAAGGGTTAACTCATTATGTAGATTACCCTCTTCCTAAGGGTTAACTCATTATGTAGATTACCCTCTTCCTAAGGGTTAACTCATTATGTAGATTACCCTCTTCCTAAGGGTTAACTCATTATCGAGATTACCCTATTCCTAAGGGTTAACTCATTATGTAGATTACCCTCTTCCTAAGGGTTAACTCATTATAGAGATTAGCCTCTTCCTAAGGGTTAACTCATTATGTAGATTACCCTCTTCCTAAGGGTTAACTCATTATGTAGATTAGCCTCTTCCTAAGGGTTAACTCATTACAGAGATTACCCTCTTCCTAAGGGTTAACTCATTATGTAGATTACCCTCTTCCTAAGGGTTAACTCATTATGTAGATTAGCCTCTTCCTAAGGGTTAACTCATTACAGAGATTACCCTCTTCCTAAGGGTTAACTCATTACAGAGATTAGCCTCTTCCTAAAGGTTAACTCATTACAGAGATTACCCTCTTCCTAAAGGTTAACTCATTACAGAGATTAGCCTCTTCCTAAGGGTTAACTCATTACAGAGATTACCCTATTCCTAAAGGTTAACTCATTACAGAGATTACCCTCTTTCTAAGGGTTAACTCATTATGTAGATTACCCTCTTCCTAAGGGTTAACTCATTATGTAGATTACCCTCTTCCTAAGGGTTAACTCATTATGTAGATTACCCTCTTCCTAAGGGTTAACTCATTATGTAGATTACCCTCTTCCTAAGGGTTAACTCATTATCGAGATTACCCTATTCCTAAGGGTTAACTCATTATGTAGATTACCCTCTTCCTAAGGGTTAACTCATTATAGAGATTACCCTCTTCCTAAGGGTTAACTCATTATGTAGATTACCCTCTTCCTAAGGGTTAACTCATTATGTAGATTACCCTCTTCCTAAGTGTTAACTCATTACAGAGATTACCCTCTCCCTAAGGGTTAACTCATTATGTAGATTACCCTCTTCCTAAGGGTTAACTCATTATAGAGATTACCCTCTTCCTAAGGGTTAACTCATTATGTAGATTACCCTCTTCCTAAGGGTTAACTCATTATGTAGATTACCCTCTTCCTAAGGGTTAACTCATTACAGAGATTACCCTCTCCCTAAGGGTTAACTCATTATGTAGATTACCCTCTTCCTAAGGGTTAACTCATTATGTAGATTACCCTCTTCCTAAGGGTTAACTCATTATAGAGATTAGCCTTTTCCTAAGGGTTAACTCATTATGTAGATTACCCTCTTCCCAAGGGTTAACTCATTATGTAGATTACACTCTTCCTAAGGGTTAACTCATTATAGAGATTAGCCTTTTCCTAAGGGTTAACTCATTACAGAGATTAGCCTAAATACACTATTCCTAACTATATACAAAGCGTTATTGTGCTGTTTTCATATTTACAATGAACAGTTTATGGCTGGTCATCATTTTCTCCAAATGAGTGACAGAAGGAGGCAGTCTGATTGGTGGACTTTTACCCCCCGAAACATGTTTTCATCCAATGACACGAGAGAGAGAGAGAGTCCCTCTACAACATCCTCATACTGTAGAATCGTTATCCAGAATGTTGTTTCACACCGTTTTTCACAGCTCTGCTCTGTTCTCTCCTGGGTGGCAGATGAAGGTTGTCCTGGCAGCAGCTCTCACATTTCTACTTTGCAATGGAATTTCCAGATGACCACAATAAGCTTTTTTTCCACAGAGAGGGAGACCACTTGCGAGCCATCATTTCAGAGTGAAGGGCAGACAGGAAGGAATCCAAGTGTGTCCCTAATGGCACCCTATTCCCTATATAGTGCACTACTTTTGGCCAGGGCCCATATGTCTCTGGGCAAAGGTAATGTTCCCTCTTAATTTTTTGGGACACTGAGCACATTTCAAGTCTGCTGAGCACATACTTCTGTGCAACTTCCGGCACGCTTTTACTGTAAACTCTGAGGCTGTACCTACTTTAAGTTACAGTTTTAACAGTGGTCAAGTAGGCTACTGTGGCCATTTGATTATAATGTAGTCCTACCAGAGTGACCTACCATCAAAAACAATGGAGAAAATGCATCCCATAACATTTTAACATGGAATTAGCTGTTCTGTCATAGCAGCAAATGTGTGGTGTTCAATGTTGGCCTACATCCCATGAGACTTTTGAAATCAACATGCAGGGCTTGACCTTTAACCTGTTTATCCACTTGTCCTTCAGACAAGGAGGTGACTGAACATGTTGTGTTGTTTGATGAAAGAAACCACTTGACAACATACAAATCATTATTATTCTCATACCATTATTAGAGAGAAACAGACACAAGTGAAACGTTGATAGTGTTAACTAAAGGGGACAAGTAGAAAGTTGAGTGGAGTTCCATCTTGCTGCATGCCCGTGTGCAGCTTAGAGGGAACACTGGTCCAACCCACTGCCCTATATAAATAATAGGATGCTATTTGGAATGTTGTCATGGTGACAGGTAAAACAAACAAAACAAACAAACATCTCTCTCTCTCTCTCTCTCTCTGTCTCTCTCTCTGTCTCTCTCGCTCTCTCTCTCTGTCTCTCTCTCTATCTCTCTGTGTGTCTCTGTCTCTCTCTCGTTCTCTCTCTGTCTCTCTCTCTCTCTCTCACTCTCTCTCTCTCCCTCTCACTCTCTCTCTCTCCCTCTCTCTCTGTCTCTCTCTCTCTCTCTCTCTCTCTCTCGCTCTCTCTCTCTCTCTCTCTCTCTCTCTCGCTCTGTCTCTCGCTCTCTGTCTCTCTCTCTCTGTCTCTCACTCTCTCTCTCTCTCTGTCTCTCTCTCTCAAAATAACAGAGCCTGTGCATAGAGAACTCCTGTATCGTTGCCCACGACAAGATCGGCCGTTTCGGTAGCATGTTCACAGTCGACAAAGTCCTGACTCCCCCAATGGGCACCATCATGGATGTCCTGAAGGCTGATAACCGATTCAGGTGAGAGTCAATGAATCAGTGAGTGATTCAATGAAAAGGATTACCAAGTTTGTCCTCAATAATATCTTGAGGCAATATAAATTCAATTTCATAAGAGCAAGAACAGACATGTAAGCATATGAGCAAAAAAATATAGTAGCTTCTGCCTACGTACCACAGCGTACGTTCTGTAGCTCGATATCCTGAGAAGTCCCTCCAAGAGTCTAATGTTGTATCCAGACCTGAAAGGCACCATGTTGATTCATTTCCACCCACATTCAGAGATATGTTCTGTTTACTCTGTATCTTTTCACTACCAGTGATCTGTTCTGTTCTGCCATGATTCAACTCATACATGTTCGGTAAATTTGGCACATCAGAAACCACAACTCATCGATGCTTTTTAAACTTTCCTATTAGTCAACTGTTTAAGTACTGTTTCTTCCTCTGAATATTTTAATTTTAATTTTTAAACTGTGTGTGTGTTGGGAATCAGTCAGTTGTCAAGCCTTCTTTCATCCTCTTGAGGAGGGTCTTTCTAAGTGTGCATTCCCTTCTGTTCCAGTCTGTTGGTCGGTGCCATCCAGACGGCTGGCTTGACAGAGCTGATGAACCAGGCCGGTCCCCATACCGTGTTCGCTCCCACCAACGATGCTTTCAGCGCCTTGCCAAAGGCTGACCTCAACAAACTCATGAGTAAGGACATCCCTGGCTCCAGACATTCTAGTTTTTCTCAAACAAAACCAGTCTCAAACAAGAACAAAGGGTTGAGGTCTGGAAATGTAAGACTAGGATAATTATAACAGATACCTCTCTGCCATATGTGCTCTATCACATGTATGCCATATGTAGTGTATGCCATATGTAGTGTATGCCATATGTGGTGTATGCCATATGTGGTGTATGCCATATGTAGTGTATGCCATATGTAGTGTATGCCATATGTAGTGTATGCCATATGTGGTGAATGCCATATGTAGTGTATGCCATATGTAGTGTATGCCATATGTGGTGAATGCCATATGTGGTGAATGCCATATGTAGTGCATGCCATATGTAGTGCATGCCATATGTATGCCATATGTGGTGTATGCCATATGTGGTGCATGCCATATGTAGTGTATGCCATATGTAGTGTATGCCATATGTGGTGAATGCCATATGTGGTGAATGCCATATGTAGTGCATGCCATATGTAGTGCATGCCATATGTGGTGAATGCCATATGTAGTGCATGCCATATGTAGTGCATGCCATATGTAGTGCATGCCATATGTGGTGCATGCCATATGTAGTGCATGCCATATGTAGTGCATGCCATATGTAGTGTATGCCATATGTAGTGTATGCCATATGTAGTGTATGCCATATGTAGTGCATGCCATATGTAGTGCATGCCATATGTAGTGTATGCCATATGTAGTGCATGCCATATGTAGTGTATGCCATATGTAGTTTATGCCATATGTAGTGTATGCCATATGTAGTGTATGCCATATGTAGTTTATGCCATATGTAGTGCATGCCATATGTAGTGTATGCCATATGTAGTGTATGCCATATGTGGTGAATGCCATATGTAGTGCATGCCATATGTAGTGCATGCCATATGTAGTGCATGCCATATGTGGTGCATGCCATATGTAGTGCATGCCATATGTAGTGCATGCCATATGTAGTGTATGCCATATGTAGTGTATGCCATATGTAGTGTATGCCATATGTAGTGCATGCCATATGTAGTGCATGCCATATGTAGTGTATGCCATATGTAGTGCATGCCATATGTAGTGTATGCCATATGTAGTTTATGCCATATGTAGTGCATGCCATATGTAGTGTATACCATATGTGGTGCATGCCATATGTAGTGTATGCCATATGTAGTGCATGCCATATGTAGTGTATGCCATATGTAGTGCATGCCATATGTAGTGTATGCCATATGTAGTGCATGCCATATGTAGTGTATGCCATATGTAGTTTATGCCATATGTAGTGTATGCCATATGTAGTGTATGCCATATGTAGTTTATGCCATATGTAGTGCATGCCATATGTAGTGTATGCCATATGTAGTGTATGCCATATGTGGTGAATGCCATATGTAGTGCATGCCATATGTAGTGCATGCCATATGTAGTGCATGCCATATGTGGTGCATGCCATATGTAGTGCATGCCATATGTAGTGCATGCCATATGTAGTGTATGCCATATGTAGTGTATGCCATATGTAGTGTATGCCATATGTAGTGCATGCCATATGTAGTGCATGCCATATGTAGTGTATGCCATATGTAGTGCATGCCATATGTAGTGTATGCCATATGTAGTTTATGCCATATGTAGTGCATGCCATATGTAGTGTATACCATATGTGGTGCATGCCATATGTAGTGTATGCCATATGTAGTGCATGCCATATGTAGTGTATGCCATATGTAGTTTATGCCATATGTAGTGCATGCCATATGTAGTGTATACCATATGTGGTGTATGCCATATGTAGTGAATGCCATATGTGGTGTATTTGGGTGTCTGGCATCCTTCCTTAACCAAACTGTGAACAGGTTTCACGACTGGCTTTGCAAAACAAATCACTTTAAAATAAAAAATAAAAATCAGTGGCACCTAAGGACAACTTGATTTGGCCCACAGTGAGAATATGTTCGGCAGACAGACAGAACTATTGGAATGAACCTAATAACCTATCTACACCCAGGAAATGATGACACGATGGAATGCATCTTGGATGCTGCCACACGTATGAATGCCAAACAGCTGTGGTTAACAGGAGCCAGTTGTTCAGTTACAGTATGACCTACCTACAGTATACTGGAGCTACAATTACACTCGTTTTGGGTATATAAAATCATTTATAAAAATAAATAAACAGTGCTGTTTGTTAATGATTGCCCTGACCATTTCGCAACAACTGTTTAGATGAGCAGGACACGTGTATACAAATAACATTAGCATCATGTTGAATAACTTAATGTTCAATGACTTGGCCACAGCAATAAGAATGTAGCTGTAATGCTAAAGTATATGCCAAGTACCTTAACTCATCAGTTCCGTGTTGCATCTTGCACAACTGATTACTTTTCACTTTTTAATCAATGTTCATTCTTCAGTTTTTTTGTGTTTTAGTTTTCCTAATTCTTCTGTTTGTAAATGTCTAGACCATAGAGATGCAACATGGTCCGGTAGGTGTTCTAATATCAGCTTGTTGTCTAGGCAACCCCAAGGAGCTGGCCAGTGTGTTGAAGTACCACATGGCTAAGGAGATTCTGGTCAGTGGAGGAGTGGGCTCCCATACCAGACTGAAGCCTCTGCAGGGAGACAAGCTGGAGCTGAACATGGTACAGTAGGCCCTTATGACTGTTTGATCCTGGAACACAAGATCCTAGAACAAGTTGATCCTAGAACAATTTGATCCTAGAACAATTTGACCCGAGAACAATAGGATCCTAGAACAATTTGACCCTAGAACACATGATCCTAGAACAATATGATCCTAGAACAATTTGATCCTAGAACACATGATCCTAGAACAATAGGATCCTAGAAAAATGTGATCCTAAAACAATGTAATCCTAGAACACATGATCCTAGAACAATATGATCCTAGAACAATTTGATTCTAGAACAATTTGATCATAGAACACATGATCCTAGAACAATTTGATCCTAGAACACATGATCCTAGAACAATTTGATCCTAGAACACATGATCCTGTAACAATGTGATCCTATAACACACATTTGATATTGATACTACTAATGTAATCAGTACTATCATGTACTACATTGTAATACCAGTACTAACATGTACTACCATGTAATATCAGTACTACCATGTAATATCAGTACTAACATGTAATATCAGTACTACCATGTAATATCAGTACTACCATGTAATATCAGTACTACCATGTAATATCAGTACTAACATGTAATATCAGTACTACCATGTAATATCAGTACTAACATGTAATATCAGTACTAACATGTAATATCAGTACTAACATGTAATATCAGTACTAACATGTAATATCAGTACTACCATGTATTATCAGTACTACCATGTAATATCAGTACTAACATGTAATATCAGTACTACCATGTAATATCAGTACTACCATGTAATATCAGTACTAACATGTAATATCAGTACTACCATGTACTACCATGTAATATCAGTACTACCATGTAATATCAGTACTACCATGTAATATCAGTACTAACATGTAATATCAGTACTAACATGTAATATCAGTACTAACATGTAATATCAGTACTACCATGTAATATCAGTACTAACATGTAATATCAGTACTACCATGTAATATCAGTACTAACATGTAATATCAGTACTAACATGTAATATCAGTACTAACATGTAATATCAGTACTACCATGTAATATCAGTACTAACATGTAATATCAGTACTACCATGCAATATCAGTACTAACATGTAATATCAGTACTAACATGTAATATAAGTACTAACATGTAATATCAGTACTACCATGTAATATCAGTACTACCATGTAATATCAGTACTACCATGTAATATCAGTACTACCATGTAATATCAGTACTGACATGTACATGTTTTTCTTTTAATTGATGATTTTGTTTTCAGTGGAGAAAAGAGGTACTTATTTTGTTGTGTACTTCTATTGCTTACATCATTTGTGTACACTGTATTGATATACATTCTTTCAACATGACTTGATTGTCTTGAACCCCTGTTATGAAAATATTAAGTTTCATCTTATATATATATATATACCCTGTATCTTTTTCTTCTTCAGAGGAACCAGACCGTGTACATCAACAAGGTCCCAGTGGTTGAAGCCGACTTGATGGCCACCAATGGAGTTGTCCACGCTGTGGGAGCCATCATAAAGCCACTGCGTAAGAGCAATCGCTTCACTGTCCATGAAGACCGAATAAACCATCTCACATTACTGTATATAACGTACTGTATTATCCTCCAATTGTCATTCCAACTCTGTCTTGTTCTCTCTCTATGTCCTCCAGCTCCTAAGGTTGACAGGGAACAGGCTGATGCCCCCGTCTCTTCCATGAGAGTAAGACATTTATAGACGGTTAACTTATCACGTCTCTTTTGACTGTCTTATTAGATGATCGTTTTTGTAAATCCGCAGCTATGTGAATGTTCATTATCTTAAAAATATGTGTTTTTGTATTTGTAAATGTATATCTAAATATTGTTGAATTCCTTTCTTCACAGACGGACTCAAGAATCGGAGTAAAAAATGGTAACTACTCTCTGATCTATATCGCTCAGTCTCTTTTGTTGAACTGGTGTTAAATGTTGTTATGATCTTTGTTTTTGTTTCAGATGACCTCTTCCAGAAGGTCAGGAAAAGTCTCTCCAGCAGGACGATGAGTCGCGTCCAGTAAAACAAATTTAAGAGGAGAAAAAAAAAAAAACATAATTGCCTACAGTACATCAACACAAAATCAGGGGATTGTTACTTTTGTTGATGGAAAATATTCTTATTTGGAACTCTAAAAGGGAGTCTTATCGATCTAATTTAGTCAAAGAGGATCAATAATAAACCAGCATTAGATGAACACAGAGATGGGATATCTCTTAGTGGAATATGTTATATAATTGCTTTCATATACCAAAAACCGAAGATTTGAATTGAAATAGAATTAACTTTGTCTGTTTTCTTTCATGTAAAAATGGTCAACCCCAAAAAAAAAAAACAGCAACTAGCTATGACTACCTGTACTGTAGTTTTATCAGTGTTTTGAATGTTCACACGTGACTTCTGTTTTTAAATGTAAACGCAGAGCAGATTTTTTTGTTTGTTGAGAAATGTATACTGTATTTTGTTTTGATATGATAGATGTAGCATGTTTTGCATGTTTAGGCTGGAACGGAAAAGCTATTCGTGCACACGCAAATGAAGGTTGAAGTCATGGCCTCTTCGGTTCTGATTCTCTTTCACTTTTTTTGTTGTCATTAAACCTAACCTAAACAATAATGCACCCACAGTCAAGTCACATGCTTTCCATGTGTAACAGACTGTAGCAATATAATTTTGTGTGGAAACCAAAGAGCAATGGTCGCACATTTCAAAAATAAAATGTTCATTTTGTAGCCCCGGAATTTGTTTGGATTTCTTAAAACTTCTATCCATGACAACACGTCAGTGTTTCAAGATATTGGCACGGCAATTGTGTATATTATATCATATTATCTGTGTTCCGAATGGCATCCTATTCCCTTTATAGTGTACTACAAGGGCTCTGATCAAAGGCAGTGTACTGTATAGGGAATAGGGTGCTGTTTGGGACGTAGCCTATCCAATGTCTGAGAACAATGTCTTCCTTCTGTTTGAATTAAACCAACTCCTGCTGAAAACCGCCCTCACAGATCCTTCAGTAGAACAAAGTCAACACCTCAGTGTACAGGAACTGAAAAGGACATTTTTTTTCTCATCCATGTGATTGTGATATCAATAATACTTGAATCCAAGACCAATACTTTCAATTCACCACTCACTAACATTGACTTTAATGTTAAGTTATAACATCTTTTTGAAGTTTATGTATTTTCTCTGGACGGAGAAAAGGAAGAATTGTTATCTGTCAAGAAATTAGAACATAGGAACCCTTACTGTGAGTTCCGGTTTATTGGTTGAGCCTCAGGAGAGGGACCGTGTATAAGAATGTTGTAAGGTAGAGCGAGAGAGAGAGAGAGGGAGAGAGAGAGAGATATGTGTGCAATAGCCAGCTCCCAGTTGGCAGGCCTCCCGGCAAATGATCCGGAACAATGAATGAAACATTCCAAAGTGTTTTACACTCTGGAGCAGACACTACCAAGCTGTTGGAGCTACAGGGGGCAGAGAGACCACTGGCTAGGAGCCCTGGTCAGGAACTGAAGGCCACTGACTGGTCTGCATGCCAAGAAACAATTTAACAAGTCTAAATATTGTGAGACAAATTATGGAGGTCACGGCACTTATTAGAGTTCTGGAATTCCCACCGGATTCTGGAACTCTCTCTAATGTCAGAGTTCTGATTTGATAAGAGACTTGTTGCTCAAGGTAACAGATGGAGCAAAGAATGTCCGGAAGAGTCATTGTTGTTACATCCTTACTATTACATCAGTAACCAAACATGTAGAGACTTAATGTTGTTGCTGGATGTCATGTAGTTTATTACATGCTACTAGTAGCCTACAGTATATTGTTTCAGCAAGACATGGTAGATTGGCACACCATTTTAAATGCAAAAGTCATGCAAGTTGGGGGGGTTTTCTATGTCAATGTAACCATTGTTTAAGTTCAAGCCTCTGTTTCAGTCCTTCTTTACCTAAACTGTGCCCTCCTGGACCATGAGGAAGTCAGCCTAGCGCCCGTTATTCCCCTGTAATAAGGAACACATGTGGTACTATTACAAACACATTGGCTTTAGTACTGCTTTCACCTCATGTATTCCTCTACTGGTCCTGTTCCCGTGGCTTTAACACTTCTTCGAGACACCTAGCCATAACATTATCATGCCTGAAGACAGCTGTTACCCTTCCTAGGAGAGGAAAGACAGGTAGCTTACTAAGCCTAAGAGCTTTGTTCTTCCTATATTAAAGTTGTAATTCCAACAGTGATCACTCATCTCTGACAGAGCAGGATGTTTCACCGACATCAGCGAAGAGGGTGTTTTGACTTAACATTCACCAGTTATACCTACATATCTCTCTATACACTGGTCCAAGATCAGTTTGTGCTCTATTTCCAACTCCTAAAGGTCATTTTGATGACCATTTTGATGATCATAAAAGTTGGCAAGAGAGCACAAACAGATCCTTGTTATAATACGATCCTGTCATTCTCTCTGTATTGATAGAGGCAGATGTTTCTCACCAGAACAGAAGGCCTTCAGCCCCTGTACAATGGTTGACCTGTGGTCCATCTGTTACCCCCCCTGATATACCCCTTATTAACATGACCAGTGGCCCACTTATGTCAAGAGGAGAACACCCAAGATGCGGCCGGGAATTTGGGGAACAGATCGAATGGGTATTGCATCTCCTGTGTTACATGTGAGAGCTGTCAATAAAGATCACACAAACCAATTAATTTCCTTTCATCAAAGGGAGAGTATCTGTCTATGGGTGATTTGTAGAGTATGGAGCTTATAGGCTAAAAGCAGAGCCTATAGGCTAAGTAAATAGATGAGGACTTAAGAGTAAACTGTAGGCCTATTTTAAACCTTGAATGAAAGAATCGAACTTAAAGGAGAGATAAAGGAGATGAGTGAAAACAACAAGGCAAAATAGGTTTTCTGTTCATCAGGTCTTGAAATACAGTATCACCATGTCCCTTCCATCTGTTATTGACATTGCTGTGTACTTACATTCTGATCCAGGAACGCCTTCCCTCGCAGTTCTGTTTCCGCCTGTTGAAATTCTAGACCCGTTGTAAGGGGGTTGGTTTCCTCCGTCTCCCCAAGAGCATTACCCGGACTGCTTTTCATTCTGAGGAGACAGTGGACACATGGTTCTCCCATAGGTTACTGCTGTAACATTGTTCTTGTCTTATGTCTCTCTTTATTTTATTTTATTTAACCTTTATTTAACTAGGCAAGTCAGTTAAGAACATTTTATTTTATTTACAACGACGGACTACACCGGCCAAACCCGGACGACGCTGGGCCAATTGTGCGCCGCCTTATGAGACTCCCAATCACGATCGGTTGTGATACAGCCTGGAGTGTGGCGTTGTCTCTCAAATCAAATCTAACTTTATTTGTCACATGCGACGAATACAACAAGTGTAGACTTTACCGTGAAATGCTTTACTTTACAAGCTCTTAACTAACAGTGCAGTTCAAGAAGAGTTAAGAAAATATTTACCAAATGATCGAAAGTAAAAAATAATCAAAAATAACACAATCACATAACAATTACGAGGCTATATACAGGACACACATCTCTTGTCCTGATGTGTGTTTTGTCCTTGGGGGGCTGGAAATAAAAAATAAATAAATAAAAAAAAATATATATATATATATATATATATAATACTTTTTTGTATTCCCAGCCCCCCTCCCCGCAGGAGACATTTTGCCTTTTGGTAGGCCTTCATTGTAAATAATAATTTGTTCTTAACTGACTTGCCTAGTTAAATAAAGGTTAAATAAAAAATAATTAACTGTCCATTATCTGATTAAAACATCAATTCATCTATATACTTAATTTTTATAACTTCAATATTCCAATGTTTTATTATTTTTTATTTAACTAGAAAAGTCATATTCCAACGTCTAATATACTGCTGTCTGCCTTCTCCTTCCTTCCTGTCTTTCTGTCTGCCTGCCTGCCTCCTCCTTCCTGTCTGTCGGCATGCTCCTTCCTTCCTGCCTGTCGGCCTGCTCCTTCCTGTCTGTCGCTGTCTGCTCCTTCCTGTCTGTCTTTCAGCCTGTCTCATCAAAAAAAGAACTTGCTACGTGTGAAGGAAGACTGCCCACTAGTGGCGGATCCTTCCAGTTGCATCTTTTGGAGCGGCTGTAGCCACTGTCTTAATGATGAACATACGCCGATTGGACGTGTCGAATCAGACAAACCACAACCCAACAAACACAGACGAGCGGCGCACACTTCACCACCTCTGCTTTTTGGTCGGTGGTTGTTCCGTTGCGTTTGTTGTGAGTGTGTGTAAGCGGTTTCACGTGATTCTAACTTGTCCACCACACATGACTTCATAATTTCATTCTAAGGTGGAAAGACAAGTGCCATAGAAAAGATAGCAGCTGGAAAACGTGTTTGTCGCGGGAACACAAGTAATTCATTTGGTAGGGAGAGCAACATTACTGCGGGACACACTTTCCATTGGTAGCCTCTCTCTCGTGAAGTGAACCCCAGACAGACTGGAGCCAACTTGTGTGACGTACCAGAGCCGAAGCACAACCCTAGAATTCAAAGCTTGAAACATTGTTACAATGTAGCCTAGCTAAACTATATACTGTTACTATGAATGGAGCCTATTGCATGCATGTATAAAATATATAGTCAAACATGAAAAGCAATGAAGTTCACAATTTATTCTAGCTAGCCCTATTCTTGAATAAAAATCTATTGCTTCCTCATTTTTATCAACTCAAATGTTATTTGTCACATGCTTCGTAAACAAGAGGTGTAGACCAGTGTTTCCCAATTAGGGGTACTAGGAACCCTGGTGTGTACATGGCCTATCCACAGGGGGTACTTGATGAGACTCATGAGACCATAGGCCTACTGGTAAAATGCACACGAGGGGGTACTCCGGGGTTACTCCGAGTAGAGAAAAATGGTTGGGAACCACTAGTGTAGACTTAAATTGAACTGATTACTTACAGGTCCTTTTCCAACAAAGGAATAAATACACAGTGAATAACGAGTAAAAATGAACACCAGTAACGAGGAAAATGTGCACAGGTAAGAGGTAATTGAGGTAGCTACCATATGTATCAGTGGAGGCTGACTGGAGGAGCTATTGGAGGATGGGCTCATTGTAATGGCTGGAGTGGAATCAACGGAACACTTTCCATGTGTATAATGTGTTTGACTCCGTTCAGTTTATTCCATTCCAGACATTACAATGAGCCCGTCCTCTTATAGCTCCTCCCACCAGCCATCACTGGTGTGTACATGGACAGAAAAGAGCAGAGGCTCTGAGCTGTCCGATCAGGTCCATTGTCTACTACTACTACTACTACTACTACTACTAGAGAACAGGATAGTTAATAGACAGCAGTGGTGCCAGTGAGTATGGTGTCAGTGTGTCTGTGTCGCCGTGTGTGTAGAGTCCGTGCAAGAGAGGTCAATGCAGGTAGTCCAGGTAGCCATTTGATTAGCTATTTAGGAGTCTTGTTTAGCAGACTTATGGCTTGGCGGTAGAAGCTGTTCAGGGCCCTCTTGGTTCCAGACTTGGTGTACTGGTACCGCTTGCTGTGCGGTAGCAGAGGGAACAGCTTATGGTTTGGGTGGCTGGAGACTTTGACCTTTTTTTTGTTGTCCTTCCTCTGACACCGCCTGGTATAGAGGTCCTGGATGGCAGGGAGTTCGGCCCAAGTGATGTACTGGGCCGTACTCACAAACCTCTGAGGGTGTCTTGCAGTTGCCTGTATCAAGCGGTGATTCAACCAGCCAAGATGCTCTTAATGGTCCAGCTGTGGAACCTTTTTGAGGATATGAGGGCCCATGTCAAATCTTTTCAGCCTGCTGAGGGGGAAGAGGTGCTGTCGTGCCCTGTTCGCAACTTTGTGGCTGGGTGTGTGTGGACCATGTTAATTCCTTAGTGATGTGGACACTGAGGATCTTGAAGCTTTGGACCTGCTCCACCACAGTTCTATTGATGTGAATGGGGGGGTGGGGTGGGTGCTCACTCCTCTGTTTCCTTTGTTTTGTCGAGGGAGAGGTTGTTTTCCTGGCACCACAAGCTCAGGTTTCTGACCTCCTCCCTATAGGCTGCCTCATCGTTGTCGGTAATCAGTCCTACCGCTGTCGTGTCATCAGTAAACTTGACGATGGTGTTTTGAGTCGTTCGCGGCCACACAGTCGGGGGTGAACAGGGAGTACAGGAGACTAAGCACACACCCCTGAGGGGCCCCCATGTTGATGGTCAGCGTGGTGTATAAGTTGTTGCCTACCCTCACCGCCTAGGGGTGGCCTGTCAGGAAGTCCAGGATCCAGTTGCAGAGGGAGGTGTTCAGTCCCAGGGTCCTGAGCTTGGTGATGTGCTTGGCGGGGACTATGGTGTTAACTTTGTCCAGGTGGGTGAAGGCAGTGTGGGAGTGCAATAGAGATTGCGTCATCTGTGGATCTGTTGGGGCGGAATGCAAATTAGAATGGGTCCAGGGTGACTGGGATGGTGGTGTTGCTGTGAGCCATGACCAGCCTTTCAATGCATTTCTTGGATATAGATGTGAGCGCTACGGGGCGATAACCAGCCTAAATGACTGTTGGTGTTCTTGGGCACGGGGACTATGGCGGTCTGCTTAAAACAAGCTGGTATTACATACCGGGTCAGGGATAGGTTGTAAATGTTAGTGAAGATACTTGCCATCATCCCAGGTCAGCGCATGCTCTGAGTACTGTGCCTTGCTATTCCATCTGGCCTTGTGAATGTTAACCTGTTTTTAAAGGTCTTACTCACATCGGCTACCGAAAGCAAGATCACACAGTCGTCCAGAACAGCTGCTTTGCCGCAAAGCAAAGAAGGCATTTAGTTTGTCTGGTAGGCTAGCGTCGCTGGAAAGCTTGTGTCTGGGTTTCCCATTTGTAATCTGTGATAGTTTTCAAGCCCTGCCACATCTGTGGAGTGTCAGAGCTGGTGTCGTAGGATTCGATCTTAGTCTTGTATTGACACACTTGCTTGTTTTGTTAGCTCGTCAGCAGTCATATCTGGGTTTCTTATAGATGTCTGGATTAATATCCCGCTCCTTGAAAGTGGCAGCTTTAGCTCATTGCGGATGTTGCCTGTAAATCCATGGCTTCTGACTGGGGTACATAGTCACTGCACCTGTACATAGCCCATCTGTACATAGCCCATCTGTAAATGGCCCATCCAACTACCTCATCCCCATACTGGTATTTTATTCATTTTGCTCCTTTGCGCCCCAGTATCTCTACTTGCACATCTATCACTCCAGTGTTTTAATTGCTATATGGAGTTATTCTGCCACTATGGCCTATTTATTGCCTTTACCTCCCTTATCCTACCTCACTTTCACACACTGTATATAGACTTTTTCTATTGTGTTATTGACTGTACGTTTTTTTTATTCCATGTGTAACTCTGTGTTGTTGTCTTTGTCGCACTGCTTTGCTTTATCTTGGCCAGGTCGCAGTTGTAAATGAGAACTTGTTCTCAACTGGCCTACCTGGTTAAATAAAGGTGAAATAAATAAATTAACTGTGGGGGTGACATCGTCGATGCACTTTTTAATGAAAGTGTGGTAAACTCCTCCTCGCTGTTATCAGATGAATCCCAGAACATATTCCAGTCTGCTAGCGAAACAGTCCTATGGCTTAGCGTCTGCTTCATCAGACCACGATGTACGATTATGATGATTTTTATTTACGACATATTTCTTTACAAACCGCTCATGGGCAATTCCATAGAAACAGTGTGATTCTGAGACTCCGATTTTTCACTTTAAAATGTCAAACAAAGAGAAATGATTGCAAAGTTAACCGAACCATACAACTCTATGAACAATGACTGCTTTTAATAATTTCCACAGAAAATTATACAAAAACACATTTTATTTGTAATTTAAAATAGTTTATATTTGTTTTTTATTTTATGCACTTTGAGATTGTCCTGTATAATGAAAAGCGCGTTACAAATGTAGTAAATTATTATTTACTTGGAGAACAGTGCGGATACGAAGTTAGGGAACAGAATTATGGCACAAACTCATATTCTGTTACCAAACTTTGCATCTGCACTGTTCTTCAAATAAATGTTTTAGTAAAATGTTCTACGGAAATTGTATAAAGTAGTCCTTGTGCATAGAGTTGTATGGTTGCAATTATTGTTTTTTGTTCGACATACATTTTTACGTGAGACATCTGAGTCTCAGCATCACTCTTTTTAAAATATTTTTTTTAAACGTGGAATAGCTCTCATTTGAAGAAGACTGTGACAAAGTGTAAAAAAAGAAGAGAGTAAAAATCGGTCATTTCGCGGAGGGATATGCGCTCCGCCTCCCAGGCGTGACGCCTGGACGGAGGAGTCGGGAAACAAGTCGGAAATTAAAAAACACAACTCCATGTCGGACTGCTTTAAATAGAGAGAAATTAATAAGGAAGCGACCAGCCTGACTCAATTATTCAAAGGTATGCCACGGAAAAACTATAGTTTTATCTACTAGATAAGCATGTTTCCAATAGGAAATGACCAAGTTTTTAATCAGTGAAGTTAGGCTTGGGTAGTTTTTCAGGAGGGGGGGGTTGTTGTAGCTAGCCAGTTAGCTAGAGAAGGGATTGCAAAAGTTATCTGGAGAGGGGAAGAGGTAGCTAGCTAGACTTCGAGTGGGATAAAATAGGACGTGTTAACATCAGCCATGTAAAACCACACGAATAACTTTTTGATTGTAAACATAAATTCGGTTCAACAACGATAACCCAACAGGCTAGTTAATGAACATGTAGCTTGTTGAGCAAGCTAACGCTACTTGGCTAAGCGTAGCTGAACAAAACGTAGTTAGCTAAGTTCACGTTAGCGAAATTGGATGAGTTTTTATTTTATATCTTTTCCACTCTTCATAGCCATAACTAATCACAGCTACATACATAATTTATAGATATCTCACACAAAATACATAGCTAGCTAACTATGTGTATAAACATCAAGTGGAATTTTAGGTGCCTATGCTTTCGAGTTAAGTTGGGATAGGCATGTCATGTTGTGTACCTTGGAAGTTAAATTTGTCACGTTGTTCAGTGTAACTAGTTACGTTTACAACGTTGTTTTATATGGGCATCGGGACATGGCTTTTGTGCTGGTTTCAAGCTTCAGTTGTGATTATGGGTCAAGTAAGTTCGTTTTTGATTTATCATCCTGCAGTGAAGATGTCAGTGCGGGTTTCTGGTGTCAAATGATCATCCATTTGGCAATTAGGCAATAATCCTCTTTGAGTATCACCTTGGCTGGGGAGACATCTCATGTTTAGTTACCTGAATCATCCTTTGTCTTCTCCATTTTTCACTTTTACCCTGTAGCCAGAGCATGCCATGTCAGAATTGTCTCAACATTGTTTGTTGCTTCCTGACCCTGCTTTACAGGACAGCCAGGCAGGAAAATACTGAGGTGTGATGTGATCAGTTGCTGGACTCTGGAGATCTGTGCACGTTTCCTGTCATTAAAGTTATTGTATCGCTGTCATCGGTCACATGGCATTACATCCTCACAGAAACCAGCATATTATTTGGTCAGGCTGTGTCTAGAGAGCTTGCTTGTCCATATCTTCATGGATGAAACAGGCCTACGTGCATCTTTAGAGTCAGTAAATGGCCTACCTAGTCTCTTCTACATTTCTGTTTTCCTTGAATGCCCTGTCATCTCACTTAATCGTGACACATGCAAAGCTAATAATTTTTTCCTGTGGTGACTGAAGTGTAGGGTATATTGTATTGCCTATAGAGCTCAATTTGTGCTTTTTCCCTATTGTACCAATGAAGGGGTAAACTGCCTGGTGCTGTTGAACAGCTGTGTGCCGTAAGGGAGGGATATGATGGGAAAGGATGGGAGAGGAAGCAGCTTTCAGTGACCTCACATCCTCTGCTAGGGCTGTTTTCAACAGCTGTGCGGCCATGCCTGTGTTTGTCGTCTTTCGGTCTCTGTCCACCCAGATATGTCTGCCTGTCTATCGGCCGGTTTTCCCCTGCCGGTCCACCCAGAAGTCTGTCTACCGGTTTTCCTGTCTGTCTACCCAGAGATCTGTCTGTCCGTCAGGCTGTCTATCCCATCCATACATCGCCCAGATTGGGGCTTTGTGGGGCTGTTGCTTAGATAACTATCTCAAGCATACCAAACTCTTTGGTCTTTTAAAAACCTGCTGTATGTGAAATATTGTGTGCTATAGCGTGGTAGATAAATACATGTGACTCTAGATCAGGGTTTTCCAAACATTTTCACTCAAGGGCCCCCTCCCCTCCTCCTGCGTGCTCCAAGTCTATTTCTATGGCAACAAGCACTGTTCATGACACAAACAGTTCACACCCCTCTTGTTGGTTGGGAGAATTTAGCAGGTTTAAAGCTTATTTCCTGCTATTCTACAAATTTAGTCAAGGGGCACAAAGAAAATGTTGCCGTTTTTAAAGCACATTTTCTTGCAATTCTATACAATTCGGTGTATTCATGTGATATTTGAGTGTTGTAATTTTTTTGTCAATCTATGGGCATTTGACAGTTTTATAAAGCTGTGCAATGACAAAAGGAACAGATTTTTTTAAACCTTTTTATTTAACTAGGCAAGTTAAGAACAAATTCTTATTTACAATGACGGCCTAGGAACGGTGGGTTAACTGCCTGTTCAGGGGCAGAACGACAGATTTATACCTTGTCAGCTCGGGGATTTGAACTTGCAACCTTCCGGTTGCTAGTCCAACGCTCTAACCCATGATGATGTTTTGAAATGGCACCTTGTGCATTTTACTATTACGACTTTCAAGAGTAAGTTTCAAGCCAGACTGAGTTCCTTTAAAAAAATAAAATAAGGTGACTCGCCCCACAGTTTGGGAACCACTGCTCAAGATGACATGCTTTTATTTATTTTGTTTAACCAGGTAGGCCAGTTGAGAAAGACTTCTCATTTACTACTGCGACCTGGCCAAGATTAAGCAAAGCAGTGAGACACCAACAAGAGTTACACATGGAATAAACAAACATCCAGTCAATAACACAATAGAAAAGTCTAAAAACAGTGTGTGGAAATGAGGTTAGGCAATAAATAGGCCGTAGTGGCGAATTAATTACAGTTTAGCTATTAAACACGGGAGTTATAGATGTGCAGAAGATGAATGTGCAAGTAGAGATACTGGGGTGCAAAGGAGCAAAAGTTATTATTTTTTTTTTTACACTATGTGGATGAGGTAGTTGGATGGGCCATGTGCAGTGATCTGTGAGCTGCTCTGACAGCTGATGCTTAAAGTTAGAGGGAGATATAAGGCTTCAGTGATTTTTTTACAATTGGTTCCAGTCATTGGCAGCAGAGAACTGGAAGGAAAGGCGGCCAAAGAAAGGAATCGTTTTTGGGGGTGACCAGTGAAATGTACCTGCTGGAGCGCGTGCTGCTATGGTGAGCTGAGATAAAGCGGGGCTTTACCCAGCAGAGACTTATAGATGACCTGGAGCCAGTGCGTTCGGTCCCGAATATGACGCGAGGGCCAGCCAACGAGGGCATACAGGTCACAGTGGTGGGTAGTATATGGGGCTTTGGTGACAAAATGGATGGCACTGTGATAGACTGCATCCAATTTGCTGAGTAGAGTGTTGGCGATGTCATTTACAAAATAGCCTCAAGTCAAGGATCGGTAGGATAGTCAGTTTAACAAGGGTATGTTTGGCAGCATGAGTGAAGGAGGCTTTATTGCGAAATAGGAAGCCGACTCTAGATTTAATTTTGGATTGGAGATGCTGAATGTGAGTCGAATGAGAGTTTACAGTTTAACCAGACACCTAGGTATTTGTCCACGTATTCTAAGTCAGAATAGTGATGCTAGTCGGGTGGGCGGGTGCGGGAAGCAATTGGTTGAAGAGCATACACTTAGTTTTGCTTGCATTTAAGAGCAGTTGGAGGCCACGGAAGGAGTGTTGTATGGCATTGGAGCTTGTTTGGAGGTTAGATAGCACAGTGTCCAAGGAAGGGCCAGAAGTATACAGAATGGTGTCGTCAGCGTAGAGGTGGATCAGAGACTCACCAGCAGCAAGAGCGACATCATTGATGAGAGTCGGCCTGAGAATTGAACCCTGTGGCACCCCCATAGACAGCCAGAGGCCCGGACAACAGGCCCTCCGATTTGACACACTGAACTCTATCAGAGAAGTAGTAGTTGGTGAACCAGGCGAGGCAATCATTTTGAGAAACCAAGGCTGAGTCTGCCGATAAGAATGCGGTGATTGACAGAGTCGAAAGCCTTGGCCAGGTCGATGTTTCCGACAATAGGTCTGTTTTCCTAAAGAAGTTAAACACTTTGTTTTGTTTCCTTGCCGTGATACTAAGGTGTATGGTAATGCTGTTATCGTCCCAGTCCTAGATGTCACCTAACCTGAGGATTCTGTTTTGCAATATATTTCTAACAGCTGCTAATCTTTTTTCCCTACCCAGGTTCTACACTAGACCTTAACCGAGGCGCTGGTCACCACATATGGACTAAACCAGAGAGAGAGGGAGAAGAGGAGAGAATAGGTCCTTTCCCCCCCCCCCCTATTTTATATCTGCCTATTGACTAGCTACGTTTGTAAATCCTCTGGGCTGTTGTGTCCCAGAGAGAGGGGATCTCAGCTGGACTTGTTCCCCAAACTGCACTCCCCTCAGTGGGGTTGGTTGTGACCCAGTGCCAGGGTACATCCCACCTCACGGCAGGCTTTCCTTTCCTGAGCAGCTGTGTCCTGCCTGCGTCCTGCCTCTATTTCCTGTCCTTGGTGTGCAAGGCTAAGCCTCCTCTCTCCACCCCCCCCACCCATCCACCCCCCCCCCCCAACCACCACCACACACACACACAAACATTCTCCCTCCCTGTTGACTGTGATCCCAAGAAGAGGACTCGTCAATCACCTAACTTTCTGGTAAATTTCTCCCTCTCACCACAGACAGCAGCACCATGACCTCTATGTCCAGCCTCTTCTCCTTCACCAGTCCAGCTGTGAAGCGTCTGCTGGGGTGGAAGCAGGGGGACGAGGAGGAGAAATGGGCTGAGAAGGCTGTTGACGCTCTGGTCAAGAAACTGAAGAAGAAGAAAGGAGCTATGGAGGACCTGGAGAAAGCCCTCAGCAGCCCAGGACAGCCCAGTGAGTGACCCTGTCTGTAGTCATCAAATGTATTTATATAGCCCTTTGTACATCAGCTGATATCTCAAAGTGCTGTAACAGAAACCCAGCCTAAAAACCCCAAACCGCAAGCAATGCAGGTGTAGAAGCACGGTGGCTAGGAAAAACTCCCTAGAAAGGCCAAAACCTAGGAAGAAACCTAGAGAGGAACCAGGCTATGTGGGGTGGCCAGTCCTCTTCTGGCTGTGCCGGGTGGAGATTATAACAGAACATGGCCAAGATGTTCAAATGTTCATAAATGACCAGCATGGTCCAATAATAATAAGGCAGAACAGTTGAAACTGGAGCAACAGCACGGCCAGGTGGACTGGGGACAGCAAGGAGTCATCATGTCAGGTAGTCCTGAGGCATGGTCCTAGGGCTCAGGTCCTCCAAGAGAGAGAAAGAGAGAATTAGAGAGAGCACACTTAAATTCACACAGGACACCGAATAGGACAGGAGAAGTACTCCAGATATAACAAACTGACCCTAGCCCCCCGACACACAAACTACTGCAGCATAAATACTGGAGGCTGAGACAGGAGGGGTCAGGAGACACTGTGGCCCCATCTGAGGACACCCTCGGACAGGGCCAAACAGGAAGGATATAACCCCACCCACTTTGCCAAAGCACAGCCCCCACACCACTAGAGGGATATCTTCAACCACCAACTTACCATCCTGAGACAAGGCTGAGTATAGCCCACAAAGATCTCCGCCACGGCACAACCCAAGGGATGGGCGCCAACCCAGATAGGAAGATCACATCAGTGACTCAACCCACTCAAGTGACGCACCCCTCCCAGGGACGCTATGAAAGGGCCCCAGTAAGCCAGTGACTCAGCCCCTGTAATAGGGTTAGAGGCAGAGAATCCCAGTGGAGAGAGGGGAACCAGCCAGGCAGAGACAGCAAGGGCGGTTCATTGTTCCAGAGCCTTTCCGTTCACCTTCCCACTCCTGGGCCAGACCCAGCAGACCCACTGAAGAGATGAGTCTTCAGTAAAGACTTAAAGGTTGAGACCGAGTTTGCGTCTCTTACATGGGTAGTCAGACCATTCCATAAAAATGGAGCTATAGGAGAAAGCCATAGCTTTTTTTTTGTTTGCTTAGAAATTCTAGGGACAATTAGGAGGCCTGTGTCTTGTGACCGTAGCGTATGTGTAGGTATGTACGGCAGGACCAAATCGGAGAGATAGGTAGGAGCAAGCGCATGTAATGCTTTGTAGGTTTGCAGTAAAACCTTGAAATCAGCCCTTGCCTTGACAGGAAGCCAGTGTAGGGAGGCTAGCACTGGAGTAATATGATAAGAGGCCATGATTATTTTCATCATTGTGTCAAGAGATATAGTACTAAAACACTTGAGCGTCTCTCTTGATCCTAGGTCCTGGCAGAGTTGTGCAGACTCAGGACAACTGAGCTTTGAAGGAATACGCAGATTTAAAGAGGAGTCCGTAATTTGCTTTCTAATAATCATGATCTTTTCCTCAAAGAAGTTCATGAATTTATCACTGCTGAAGTGAAAGCCATCCTCTCTTGGGGAATGCTGCTTTTTAGTTAGCTTTGCGACAGTATCAAAAAGGAATTTCGGATTGTTCTTATTTTCCTCAATTAAGTTGGAAAAATAGGATCATTGAGCAGCAGTAAGGGCTCTTCGGTACTGCACGGTACTGTCTTTCCAAGCTAGTCGGAAGACTTCCAGTTTGGTGTGGCGCCATTTCCGTTCCAATTTTCTGGAAGCTTGCTTCAGAGCTCGGGTATTTTCTGTGTACCAGGGAGCTAGTTTCTTATGAGAAATGTTTTTAGGGGTGCAACTGCATCTAGGGTATTGCGCAAGGTAAAATTGAGTTCCTCATTTAGGTGGTTAACTCATTTTTGTCCTCTGACGTCCTTGGGTAGACAGAGGGAATCTGGAAGGACATCAAGGAATCTTTGTGTTGTCTGTGAATTTATAGCACGACTTTTGATGTTCCTTGGTTGGGGTCTGAGCAGATTATTTGTTGCATTTGCAAACGTCATAAAATGGTGGTCCGATAGTCCAGGATTATGAGGAAAAACATTAAGATCCACAACATTTATTCCATGGGACAAAACTAGGTCCAGAGTGTGACTGTGACAGTGAGTGGGTCCAGAGACATGTTGGACAAAACCCACTGAGTCGATGATGGCTCCCTAGTGTACTGTGTGCAGCATCATACTTGGTCCGGGCCAGGTGTGAGAGAGACACTGTCTCTTTGGATGAGAGAGTCTGCTAGATGACTTTATAGCAGCAATCCTACTTGGTCCAGATATTTTCAAACCTTTCCCTAAAACCCGTCTCTCTCCTGCCCTGCCAGGTAAGTGTGTGACCATCCCTCGGTCTCTGGACGGTCGTCTCCAGGTGTCTCACAGGAAGGGTCTCCCCCACGTTATCTACTGCAGAGTGTGGAGGTGGCCCGACCTACAGTCTCACCACGAGCTCAAGCCTCTGGAAGTGTGTGAATACCCCTTTGGCTCCAAGCAGAAGGAGGTCTGCATTAACCCCTACCACTACAAGAGAGTAGAGAGCCCAGGTACGTAACCACTAGCTTGTAGCTAGTACACACTGGCATCTAAGTCATGTTCGTTCCTACTATAGTATTGATCTGATGCATTGAAAGACCTAGCCTATACGTGATGGCTTTGTGGCTGTTGTGCACGTCCTTCTACAGGGACCGAACATGTACACAGTAAGGAGAATCTGACTTAAGTTACCAGTTAACCAATTGAAGGAGAGTACTGAATCCTTGACTACTTGTACTGTTTTTTTTTTTTTTTTTATTTCCAAGAAAAATGTCTCAAGGTGATTTTCCTCCAAAACAATATGGGGCCATTCTGGCTGCTAACCTAGAGATGGATGTGTTGTGTCTCGTCTGAGTGACATGGTATCTGCTCTTGGATTGGTTAAAACAAAGCTGTCAGTCACATGTCGTGGGAGGAGCAGAGCGCAGTTACAGGTGGTCTGATCAGTAGGATCTGCATCATATTAGCATGTAGCAACTGGTATTCATTCACAACATGTAAATCATTGCAGTGGACATGCACCACAACCCCCGATGACAACCGGTCATGTGAATATTCCTTTATTAGTGTGTAGGACCTTTTTGTTTTCACTGGTTTCAAATTAAATACTAGTGTCCCAAGGTTTTTATTTATTTAAATGTTTTGATATAAAAAGCGCTTCAAATCAATATGTATATTTATTTTAAAAAATAATAATATCTCTTCTCCACCAGTGCTGCCTCCGGTGTTGGTGCCTCGCCACAGTGAGTTCAACCCCCAACACAGCCTCTTGGTCCAGTTCAGGAACATGACTCACAACGAGCCCCACATGCCCGTGAACGCCACCTTCCCAGAGTCCTTCCAGCAGCACAGCGGGGGCAGCGGCACCTCCTTCCCAATCTCCCCCAACTCCCCCTACCCTCCCTCCCCAGCCTCCAGCGGAGGGGTGGGCACCTACCCCAACTCTCCTGCCAGCTCCGGACCCTCCAGCCCCTTCCAGCTTCCAGGTAGATGTCAGTATTCACTCCTATCCTTTATCATGCACCTATGTGTTTATTGATAGCCTATTATATTGTAAAAGCAGCTAACAGCATATATTATGTATTCACACTGGGTACACGTCACCTGGTCTCACACTGCCTTTGGCCTCTCTGATGTACTGTACACGTCACCTGGTCTCACACTGCCTTTGGCCTCTCTGATGTACTGTACAAGTCACCTGGTCTCACACTGCCTTTGGCCTCTGTACTGTACAAGTCACCTGGTCTCTCACTGCCTTTGGCCTCTCTGATGTACTGTACAAGTCACCTGGTCTCACACTGCCTTTGGCCTCTCTGATGTACTGTACACGTCACCTGGTCTCACATTGCCTTTGGCCTCTCTGATGTACTGTACAAGTCACCTGGTCTCACACTGCCTTTGGCCTCTGTACTGTACAAGTCACCTGGTCTCACACTGCCTTTGGCCTCTCTGATGTACTGTACAAGTCACCTGGTCTCTCACTGCCTTTGGCCTCTCTGATGTACTGTACAAGTCACCTGGTCTCACACTGCCTTTGGCCTCTGTACTGTACAAGTCACCTGGTCTCTCACTGCCTTTGGCCTCTGTACTGTACAAGTCACCTGGTCTCACACTGCCTTTGGCCTCTGTACTGTACATGTCACCTGGTCTCTCACTGCCTTTGGCCTCTGTACTGTACAAGTCACCTGGTCTCTCACTGCCTTTGGCCTCTGTACTGTACAAGTCACCTGGTCTCTCACTGCCTTTGGCCTCTGTACTGTACAAGTCACCTGGTCTCACACTGCCTTTGGCCTCTATGTGAAAATGTAAAAGGCAAGTAAGATTGCCATTTAAAATAACCCTTTTTCCCCTCCTTTTTTTTCTGATGAAAATGGAATTAGAAATCTGGAGAACAATTTGGTTTGATTTTTTTTTCTAACCATTTCTGATACGAACCAGGGTCTTCTGCCAGCCAGGGGGACAGTCAAAAGTGTATACCGACGGTCTGCATCAGGGTGACTGGTGAGCGTCAGTCAGTGCACCCATCTCTGGACACAGCATGGGGTCTGACCCCCAGCTCCTGTTCTGGTGAATATATCCCCAGCCAGTGACGTTTGCTGCTACACTTATCCACAACAGAGACATGGGCCGTTGTAGTCAGGCAGAATGGCAGTGTGGGGAAAAAGAGGGTGGAGCCTTGTCTTTTTTTTTATTGAATTTGAATTGAATCACTGGAGGTGCCAGTGCTTTCATTTCTCTGTGTTGAATTGCCCCCCCCCAGGTTTGAATCACTGCAGTGCTTTCATTTCTCTGTGTTGAATTGCCCCCCCTCAGGTTTGAATCACTGCAGTGCTTTCATTTCTCTGTGTTGAATTGCCCCCCCTCAGGTTTGAATCACTGCAGTGCTTTCATTTCTCTGTGTTGAATTGCCCCCCCCTCAGGTTTGAATCACTGCAGTGCTTTCATTTCTCTGTGTTGAATTGCCCCCCCCCAGGTTTGAATCACTGCAGTGCTTTCATTTCTCTGTGTTGAATTGCCCCCCCTCAGGTTTGAAACACTGCAGTGCTTTCATTTCTCTGTGTTGAATTGCCCCCCCTCAGGTTTGAATCACTGCAGTGCTTTCATTTCTCTGTGTTGAATTGCCCCCCCCAGGTTTGAATCACTGCAGTGCTTTCATTTCTCTGTGTTGAATTGCCCCCCCTCAGGTTTGAATCACTGCAGTGCTTTCATTTCTCTGTGTTGAATTGCCCCCCCTCAGGTTTGAATCACTGCAGTGCTTTCATTTCTCTGTGTTGAATTGCCCCCCCTCAGGTTTGAATCACTGCAGTGCTTTCATTTCTCTGTTGAATTGCCCCCCCCAGGTTTGAATCACTGCAGTGCTTTCATTTCTCTGTGTTGAATTGCCCCCCCTCAGGTTTGAATCACTGCAGTGCTTTCATTTCTCTGTGTTGAATTGCCCCCCCCAGGTTTGAATCACTGCAGTGCTTTCATTTCTCTGTGTTGAATTGCCCCCCCCCAGGTTTGAATCACTGCAGTGCTTTCATTTCTCTGTGTTGAATTGCCCCCCCCCCCCCCCCCCCAGGTTTGAATCACTGCAGTGCTTTCATTTCTGTGTTGAATTGCCCCCCCCAGGTTTGAATCACTGCAGTGCTTTCATTTCTCTGTGTTGAATTGCCCCCCCCCAGGTTTGAATCACTGCAGTGCTTTCATTTCTCTGTGTTGAATTGCCCCCCCCCAGGTTTGAATCACTGCAGTGCTTTCATTTCTCTGTGTTGAATTGCCCCCCCCCCCCAGGTTTGAATCACTGCAGTGCTTTCATTTCTCTGTGTTGAATTGCCCCCCCCCCCCCCCCAGGTTTGAATCACTGCAGTGCTTTCATTTCTCTGTGTTGAATTGCCCCCCCCCCCAGGTTTGAATCACTGCAGTGCTTTCATTTCTCTGTGTTGAATTGCCCCCCCCCCCAGGTTTGAATCACTGCAGTGCTTTCATTTCTCTGTGTTGACTTGCCCCCCCCCCCCCAGGTTTGAATCACTGCAGTGCTTTCATTTCTCTGTGTTGAATTGCCCCCCCCCCCCAGGTTTGAATCACTGCAGTGCTTTCATTTCTCTGTGTTGAATTGCCCCCCCCCCCCCCCCCAGGTTTGAATCACTGCAGTGCTTTCATGTCTCTGTGTTGAATTGCCCCCCCCAGGTTTGAATCACTGCAGTGCTTTCATTTCTCTGTGTTGAATTGCCCCCCCCAGGTTTGAATCACTGCAGTGCTTTCATTTCTCTGTGTTGAATTGCCCCCCCCAGGTTTGAATCACTGCAGTGCTTTCATTTCTCTGTGTTGAATTGCCCCCCCCAGGTTTGAATCACTGCAGTGCTTTCATTTCTCTGTGTTGAATTGCCCCCCCCAGGTTTGAATCACTGCAGTGCTATCACTTCTATGTGGTGTGACGGAAGGAAAAGCAGTGTTATTTTTTTCTGAAATACGGATACATCTCCAGAGAAATCTGGTCACCCTCTAAGCAAGGTGGTAACCTGTAAATGTTTGGTCTGTAGGAAGATTAGCCTTCTCATTAAAAAAAAACATTACCAATTGTCCCCACCCATGCCCCATTTTTCTCAATTTCTGTCCTCCATAAGTGGTTGTGCAATACAAAACAAATGGGACTGTCCATAGAGCCACACATTAGTGTTCCGTGTGACGGATGTGTGTGAAACCCTACACCTGTTTCCGGGTAGAGAAAGATCCTGTGGTGGTGGCTGGGTTTTCACTCCTCTTGGGAGTTGTCGGAGTGTGTGTGTGTGACTGGACGTGCATGCGTTCGACTCTTCTTGTGTATGTGTCCGTCCGCTGTAAGTGTGTGGACAGCCATTTGTCATCTGCAGCAGCTGGTCTCCTAACTATCCGTCCATTGTGGTCTTCCCTTCCAGCTGATACCCCACCTCCGGCTTACATGCCCCCTGACGAGCAGATGGGACAGGAGGGGTCCATGGAGACCAGCAGCAGCGGGCCCAGGAACATGCCTAGTGGGGGTGAGGAGTCGGAATTTACAGTTTATTTAACATGGGGGGATTTTTTTTTTTTCTGATCACAGGAATTCCTGCTTTCAGACATTATCCGTCATTCATTGGAACTGATTCATCCTAATTGTCTGCGTCGTCCTGATCACATAGCAGTCAATACAAATTGAAATCGTAACGTTATGACTAACTACAGTTCCCTGAAGGAAGGGGAAACGAGGTACGTCATACTCTTGCGACTTCTGTTGAAGGATCTACAATCACTCATGACAAGGCCAATGAAATCCACGCCTCGCTGGAAGCCCCGCCTTCCACAGGTGATAAGTGGCTCAATTTAATTATTTTAATTTAATACCGTTCTTCCCCAGAGCCCAGAAATGGGTCTCATGGCCAAACAAGTGTTGTCTCTCGTTTCCCTCCTTCAGGGAACAGTAGTTACAGTCGTAAGGTTTTGTTCTCTTTCAGTCAGTTAACTTCGCTACAACATACCTTGGAGAAATATATCATCTCTCCCCAAGCCCAACAGATACTAAATGAAACGGCCCATGACGAACCATCCATACCCGACCCAACCAGATGTGGCAGTCTGGGTATTGAGCACACAGTGCTCCTTAGTGACCTTTCCCAGTTGTAAGCACACTGGGCTACACTGAGGGCAGTGATATTCAGGCGATAACCTTGAGGACGTGTGTGGTGATGCCCAACTCGTCTCCTATAGTCAACTCTTTAAACAACTACCCGAGACGCTGCCAGACTCCTGGTGGAGTGGGCACACACACCGCTAGGTGACCTTTAACCTTTTGCTGTATGACAGGGAAATGGCCTCCACAATCCAGGTGGAGAAACGCTGCTTAAGGAGCGCCCTGCTGCCAGCTGGATTAGCATAACAGACCCATAGCTGGTCACAACAGTATATCTTCGGTCCGTTCAATGTACGTGCACCGGACACAGGGCATGCAACCTCCGTTGCTCTTCAGAAGGAGGCCATGGAAAAAGAAAATGGCTCAAAGCTAAGGACCTGTAGGACATAGCCGTGACTTTTGTGGCGAAGGCTGCATTTGGACACCTTAGTCTCCCGGGGCGAACTGAGTACAGGAAGGGTGTACGGATAGCATGTAGAGGTCCCCAACTCGTTTATCTGTGGCACGCTGGCTGTTATGCACGCTGGCTGTTATGCACGCTGGCTGTTATGCACGCTGGCTGTTATGCACGCTGGCTGTTATGCACGCTGGCTGTTATGCACGCTGGCTGTTATGCACGCTGGCTGTTATGCACGCTGGCTGTTATGCACGCTGGCTGATGTTAGCCATGATAAGGATTCTAAGCTAGGTTAGCTATCTTATTTGACTGCAGCACGGTCCGTTTAGAATAACCAAGTGATTAAAAAATATATATAAATATATATACTTATTTATTTTTTTACCGTATACTAAACAAGTGGGCTAACCTAGCAATTTCACCATTAGGAAGCCGGAATAGCTAGCAGTAACTAGCTCGCCTCAGCAAGTTGGCTAAACTGGCTAGCACGCTATGCAACGCTTGTTAGCTAGCTTGGTGTCTACGTAGGACCGGGTCAGAGGATGGACCCGGACCCTTCTGGGAGGAGTCAAGCGGTGCTTAACCAAGGCAGGTGGTGGGGGGATACTCACAGAACCTGGTTGCCCTCTCTCTTTGAGTAGCCTCTCATAATCGATGACGGATCTCACAAGAGCTGCGACCAGACCAACAACCCAAACCATCCCTCAACTTAGACTCAACTGAGGTACGGGCACCCAGGAGAGGAAGTGACTATCGGGAACACCAAGCCCCCTAAAGAATGCTACACGATTGTCAAGAGAACTTGCACCGCGGACTAGTAAGGGAACAGTGCCAGCTGTGCCCTAGTCCCCCGCAACGAACTGATTGGAGCGAGGTTAGCCTGAGCATGCGCCGAGACGTACAGTGCCTTCAGAAAGTATTCAGACCACATTTAACATTAGAGCCTTATTCTAACATGTATTCAATCTACACACTAGCCCATAATGACAAAGCAAAAACTGTTTTTTGTTGTGCTAATTTATACAAATAAACTGAGATCACAGTTATTGACCCTTTACTATGTACCATCTTTGCCATAATCATAAATGAAAGGGAACTCAAATATGGCGGCAGCTGGTGAACTTGACAGGGTAGCCTAGTGGTTAGAGTGTTGGACTAGTAACCGGAAGGTTGCAAGTTCAAACCCCCGAGCTGACAAGGTACAAATCTGTCATTCTGCCCCTGAACAAGGCAGTTAACCCACTGTTCCTAGGCCATCATTGAAAATAAGAATTTGTTCTTAATTGACTTGCCTAGTTAAATAAAGGTAAAATAAAACAATTAAAGACCAGTCATACCAGGAGAGGGCATAAGAACAGTGCACATAAGCCTTGAATTCCTTCCCTTTTTAGAATGAGAATATAATATTTTGAATAACTTAATATAAATACTCTACATGCAGGTGAAAATTGTTCCTGCTACATTAGGCTTTGTCATTTCGGTCGCATTAGCCGTCTTACTTATTGCTATAGCCAGGCCAAGCAATTCTAAAGATAACTAATTGTTTGGTTTTCATGTTTCCTAATCACAAACCTCCAGAGGGTGAGCACTCTCTACCGTAGATGTGGAGTATGAGAAACCTGGCCACTGGTGCCGTACTGTGTTGAACGACCTCTCCACCTTGTCCCTGTAGATGTGGAGTATGAGAAACCTGGCCACTGGTGCCGTACTGTGTTGAACGACCTCTCCACCTTGTCCCTGTAGATGTGGAGTATGAGAAACCTGGCCACTGGTGCCGTACTGTGTTGAACGACCTCTCCACCTTGTCCCTGTAGATGTGGAGTATGAGAAACCTAGCCACTGGTGCCGTACTGTGTTGAACGACCTCTCCACCTTCTCCCTGTAGATGTGGAGTATGAGAAACCTGGCCACTGGTGCCGTACTGTGTTGAACGACCTCTCCACCTTGTCCCTGTAGATGTGGAGTATGAGAAACCTGGCCACTGGTGCCGTACTGTGTTGAACGACCTCTCCACCTTGTCCCTGTAGATGTGGAGTATGAGAAACCTGGCCACTGGTGCCGTACTGTGTTGAACGACCTCTCCACCTTGTCCCTGTAGATGTGGAGTATGAGAAACCTAGCCACTGGTGCCGTACTGTGTTGAACGACCTCTCCACCTTCTCCCTGTAGATGTGCAGCCAGTGGAGTACGAGGAACCGAGCCACTGGTGCAGTATTGTGTACTATGAGTTGAACAACAGAGTGGGTGAGGCCTACCATGCTTCTTCTACCAGCGTCCTGGTGGACGGCTTCACCGACCCCTCCAACAACAAGAACCGCTTCTGCCTGGGGTTGCTCTCCAACGTCAACCGGAACTCAACCATAGAGAACACACGCCGCCACATCGGCAAAGGTGAGCAGGGCAACACATTGAGATGAAAAGATTTGTTTAAAGTGGATATGAGGTTCAGAGAAAGTGTGGGGAAGGAATGGTGAAAAACATGCATGATATTCTGTTGAATCATGCATTTCTTCATTTATGGATGTTTTTTTAAAAATGTTTTATTACTGTTGGCGCCAGAAATTTAGCTAGGTGCCATTACTCTACTGGTGGAGCTAGAAACACCTAGCGTTTAGCTTATTTTTTTAACTTGCTCTCTCTCGGCACCCTCAGGGGTCCACCTGTACTGTTGGAGGTGTATGCAGAGTGTCTGAGTGACACCCGTATCTTTCTTCAGAGTTGTAACTCTCGTTCTTTCTCTCCTCAGGGGTCCATCTCTACTACGTAGGAGGTGAGGTGTATGCAGAGTGTCTGAGTGACACCAGTATCTTCGTTCAGAGTCGTAACTGTAACTATCATCACGGTTTCCACCCCACCACGGTGTGTAAGATCCCTAGTGGCTGCAGTCTGAAGATCTTTAACAACCAGGAATTTGCTCAGCTACTGGCCCAGTCTGTGAACCATGGCTTTGAGGCTGTCTACGAACTGACCAAGATGTGCACCATCCGAATGAGCTTTGTAAAGGTGATATACAATTACATTTTGATTTGAACGTTTCTACTAGTTTCAGTACTATGTACAATTCACTGTTTTTATCATCTTGGCCATTGATTCAAAAAAAAGTTTTTGTGGAAATGACAATTAATTTCATTGAGAGCAAATCTGCAGTGTTGAGAATAACGTTAGGGCACATTGTAGCATAACATTGTGCAATGGAAAATTAGGATTTCTTATTGGACAATTTGCTGTTTCACTCCTTTTCTGACCATTTACATCCTTTCGTGAATATGACCCAGCTTTATCTCTTTCTCCCCCCCCCCAACAGGGCTGGGGAGCTGAGTATCACCGACAAGATGTCACCAGCACCCCCTGTTGGATAGAAGTTCATCTTCACGGCCCTCTGCAATGGCTGGATAAAGTGCTGACACAAATGGGCTCTCCTCTCAACCCCATCTCTTCAGTGTCCTAATGGTTACCCCACAGACCAGACTCTCAACCCCCACATCTCGTCAGTGTACTAATGGTTAACCCCCCCCCAACAGACCAGACTCTCAACCTCCCATCTCTTCGATGTCCTAATGGTCCCCCCCCCCCACAGACCAGACTCTCAACCTCCCATCTCATCAGTGTCCTAATGGTCCCCCCCCCCACAGACCAGACTCTCAACCTCCCATCTCGTCAGTGTCCTAATGGTCCCCCTCCCCCAGACCAGACTCTCAACCTCCATCTCTTCAATGTCCTTAAGGTGGCTTGCCAGGCTGGGAGATTCTTTCACATTTTTTCCAAACTTAACTTTATAATTTTTTTTTGCAATGTTTTTAATGAGCAAAAGCAGGTCTTCAAAGGCTGAACTGTTTCCACTATCTGACAGCAGAAGGGGTTTTGAACCCAGAGCAGCAGAATTATGTTGAGAACGAGCAGAAGATAGACGGTAAATACCGACAGAAGAATATTCAGAGTAGCGGCACAAAATATTGGACAAACTACTGCTCTGAGTCATCACTACCAACCATGTGCTTCTTCTATTGAGAGTAGTAGGACTTGAAAGCATGTACCTTAAATGTTTCTGATTTTGCATTAAAAAAAAAATGTTTGGTAATGATTTTTCTTTCTGTAAGTTTCAGCTAAAAGAAAATGATGTATCACTACTCTGCCTTTACCACAGTCAAACTACTTGTGATTTTACTCTAACTTTCATTTCTTGCCATCTTAAGGTATAGATATCATTATGTTCACTGTTAGATCCAGATCTCATAACAAAATGTTAACTTTTTTTTTTTTTAATAGTTTCTATCGCTAGAAGGAAAAAAAACAACACTGATTTACTGCCTTAAATAAAGTATGTCTAACTAATAAATATGATATGGTGGATTCATTTACTCAATGCTTTGAACAGGTGACAAGCTAGGAACATCACACTTATCATCAGATAACTTTACTGATGAAGGTTTTCAATGTCAACGATGCTTGTCGATCCTCTGTACATATGTTCAAGTGACTCTGTATTAATTAACCATTTTGTGCCCTCTTTAATTTTTTTTTTTGGGGGGGGGGGGGGGGGATCCTGTGGAGGCTAGGTATGTTTCTGGCATTCTGATATATGATCAACTTCATTAGCGCAATGTGAACTTGTAATGGGCAACAATGACATTTTATTTAGCTGTTATTTTTGACTGGTTTTGTCCCTGCTTGCCTGTTAGGACAACTTCAATAGAAAAACCTGCATTGGTGTGTACCTTTTATGATGCTGAAATGTAAGGGTTGCGCCACTACAATCATTACGGTTAATAAAACCCATCATTTGATTGGTGGTAGGAAGGCAACTTGCCAGATCCCCATAGGTAAATTATTTCTGCTTCATCTATTGGTCCGTGTTTTTTTTTGTACCGCATGTCTACTAAAATATGGGTCTATTAACGGTCACCAGGGTACACAAATCCAATGCCAAAACGCCACCGGGGTACGCCGGTGTGAAAAACCATGCACTCCCATTGAGGACCGTTAGTTAACTAGCTATTAGCTACAACACTGACATAAATTCTTCAGGTTGAGTGTCACAATTTATATTGTAATATTACGCCAGTTAACTTGCTATTCCAACAGATTTGTGTTTTTCTCCGTTTAATCATCCCCTTGAACGGCTGGGTTTACCTAGTTTGGATTTCCCCCGGAAGTGACGTGGCAACTCGGAAGAGCAAGCCGAAGAAACACGTATCCGAGAGACTCAGGCGTCTTTGGCACCTGGGGTGTGTGTGTATATATGTTAGTAAACTAGACAGCAGAAATGTTCTGAAGAATGGGAACTTAATTGGTCGTGATATAGTTGAAGTCGATATATATATTTGTAATCCTAGTGAACGCCCTCAATCAAGGCGTTTGGATCAGAACTCAGCAAGTTAATTTCGTGGCGAAAACGCCATCGGAAATCGTGAGTAGCGAACGTCAGCAAGGTAGCTAGCTAGTTGTCCAAATTAGTTTCGTACTTCAGTGACAGTAGGACAGCTAGTTAACGTTAGCTAAACTAGCTGGGTATGCAGAGATAAGTCCCTTCCAGGCCAGATTAGTTTACACAACCCTTCAACTACACTCTTAACTAGCTAAGTATTAGCTTTATGTGGCTGAGTTGAATAGGGTACTAGTATGTTAAACTAGCTTGTCTTGTTTACTTGCCAACCGATACGTCTACCCAGCTTGATAGATACAACTTGGCATTTCAACAATGCAGGATTTAGTTTAAGCGAAATTAAAGCTAAATCAAATTGAGTGAATATGTAATTTTGTTGATGTCAAGTGTCAATCTAGTTCAATCATTGCTCTCTGTTTACACTTGCACCCTAGGCAGCTGTCAAATTGCATGTATATATTCACAGGCTGTTAGTTAGCTAGTGAGTTGTAAGGAAACAATTGGACAATTTCCACATTGTATTGTCCAACGACCAGGATTATGAAATGTCAAGGTCCTCGCCTGATCTATGTTCTGATGGCCTGACTGTGTTGCCCTGTCGTCCTACCACATCGCTGTAGATATTGCCTGCACAATGGTGCGTGCAGCGCTGGTGACTGCCACCAGTCTGGCTCTGACTGGCGCTGTGATTGCCCATGCCTACTTGCTCAAACACCAGTTCTACCCCACTGTGGTCTACCTCACCAAGAGTAGCCCCAGTATGGCAGTGAGTACACACTAGTTCTCTACATTCCCCTGTTTGATTGATATGTTTATCAGATGTATGGCCTGTAACGTGGCTTTCCCTCTCCTCTTCGTGTCAGGTGTTGTACATCCAGGCGTTTGTGTTGGTGTTCCTGTTGGGAAAGTTCATGCGTAAAGTCTTCTTCGGGCAGCTGAGAGCTGCAGAGATGGAGGTATGGACCAATGATATGTTATTTCAGTATTTGTTTACCTCCTGTTTGGTTTGCTAGGGCTCTAGATCTGTGTTGTTCAATGAACTACCACTGGACTTCTATGTAATTCTGCTAGTGCTTACGCCTGTGTTGCAACCATTATACCCTCTACACACAGCTGAGCCAAGCTGTGTTGTCTTGGTTACGCATTCACCATATTTACTAGACTCGTGCCAGAAAGGAAAATCTGAAAATAAAATGTCAAAGCCAGTACACGTTTGGGTCAGTATGATAGTGTTTTAAAAGGTTATCACTAAAATGCACCTTCCTCTCTGTTCAGCATCTGATAGAGCGATCCTGGTATGCTGTCACAGAGACGTGTCTGGCCTTTACCGTGTTCAGGGATGACTTCTCTCCCCGCTTCGTTGCCCTCTTCACCCTGCTGCTCTTCATCAAGTGCTTCCACTGGCTGGCTGAGGACAGGGTGGACTTTGTGAGAGGCTGTTTGTTACATGTTAAACACATTTGTGTAGATATTTCACATGGTTAAGACATTGAGTTTACCCTACCCTTAAACATGTTTACCATCCATAAAGTGGCAATGAATGTGAAAGGAAAGCACATGTCTGTCTGTTCTGATGGTATTTTCCCCACCTTCTCACTCAGATGGAGAGAAGTCCTAATATATCCTGGGTCTTCCACTTCAGGGTGTTCTGTGAGTATGGGTAATATCTCTTCAAGGTGTTAAAGGCCCACTCAGTGATTTACAATACCTTGTAATGGGCCCTTCAGTGGTTTACAGTACAGTATGTGTTATGCTATCTTTTAATTGACCCTACAGTGTGTATATCAGTACTTTTAATTGTTACTACTTATTGGAGTGTGACTGATTTATTCACAGATATGTGAAACTGGTGTTTTTAGGACCAAGTGTGTTTCTTAAATTAATATGCAAATATATCAGACTGTTGCACCTGGTCCTGAATGCACATCATTTAAACTGAAACATGGACCTTGAAACTTGATAACACAACTGGCATATCTTGGCAAGAACCTCAAGGCCTATACTAGTGTGTTTAGTCAAAATGACTGGTTTGGCATGGACAGAAACCCACTGACTTGTCATTCTATCTAAATCATTGCATCTCTCACCTAGCTCTGATGTTGTTGCTGGGAGTCCTGGACTTCCTGTTTGTCAACCATGCCTGTCACAGTATCATCACACGAGGGGCCTCTGTCCAGCTGGTCTTTGGATTTGAGGTTTGTGAAACTATACGTTGCCATTTTTGAATTTCAGTCATATGTGATGCTTTATTGGTACATGCATGCCACATTATGTTTTTGAAGTAATATTTGGTGACTTGATGAATCTAAGCAGTTGGTAATAATTCAGCGCACTTCTCTTCTTACCAAAAATAATAACTGTTGTTGTTTAGTATGCCATCCTGATGACAATGGTGTTCACCACCTTCATCAAGTACACCCTCCACACTGTCGACCTCCAGAGTGACAACCCCTGGGACAACAAAGCAGTCTACATGCTCTACACCGAGCTCTTCACTGGTATGATGCCTGTTATCACTAAATATACTCTACACTGGTATGATACCTGTTATCACTAAATATACTCTACACTGGTATGATACCTGTTATCACTAAATATACTCTACACTGGTATGATACCTGTTATCACTAAATATACTCTACACTGGTATGATACCTGTTATCACTAAATATACTCTACACTGGTATGATACCTGTTATCACTAAATATACTCTACACTGGTATGATGCCTGTTATCACTAAATATACTCTATACTTGCTGTACAACTTTAAAAGTCCAGTTTCTTGGATCCACATTTCAGAAAATGAAACTTAGAAATGTCCTTGTTTTTTAAAGAAAATCATTTTTTTGTTCCATTTAAAATAACATCAAATTGATCATAAATACAGCGTAGACATTGTTAATGTTGTAAATGACAATTGTAGCTGGAAACGGCAGATTTTTAATGGAATATCTACATAGGTGTACAGAGGCCCATTATCAGCAACCATCACTCCTGTGTTCCAATGGCACGTTGTGTTAGCTCATCCAAGTTTATCATTTTAAAAGGCTAATTGATCATTAGAAAATGCTTTTGCAATTATGTTAGCACAGCTGAAAACAGTTGTCCTGATTAAAGAAGCATTAAAACTGGCCTCCTTTAGACTAGTTGAGTATCTGGAGCATCAGCATTTGTGGGTTCGATTACAGGCGCAAAATGGCCAGAAACAAATAACTTTCTTCTGAAACTCGTCAGTCTATTCTTGTTCTGAGAAATGAAGGCTATTCCATGTGAGAAATTGCCAAGAAACTGAAGATCCCAGTTGAGGACTTGTGAGGCATCTGTTTCTCAAACTAGACACTAAGGTACTTGTCCTCTTGCTCAGTTGTGCACCGGGGCCTCCCACTCTTTCTATTCTGGTCAGGGCCAGTTTGCTCTGTTCTGTGAAGGGAGTAGTACACAGCGTTGTACGAGAGCTCCAGTTTCTTTGCAATTTCTTGCATGGAATAGCCTGAGAAATGTTTTTGCCAAGTGACCCCAAACTTTTGTGTGTGTGTGTATGTATATGTATGTATATATATATATATCTCACACACACACTGAAGTGGGATGCTTAAGACATTAAAATCCCCCCCCCCCCCCCCAGGTTTCATCAAGGTCCTCCTGTACATGGCGTTCATGACCATCATGATAAAGGTGCACACCTTCCCCCTATTTGCCATCCGGCCCATGTACCTGGCTATGAGGTGAGCAACACAGCTGCTCTAAACCCTAAAATAAAGATACCATTCTAAATTCTTAGACCTGGAAGCCAGGGCTCTTTGAAGACTCCATATGTTACCTGGCCAACAGATTGTCTTCTCTTATCGTTTTGTTGTTATTAGAGGCAGGTGTAACCATTAGAACACTTGAATTTCTGGATTCTATTCTTTAGGCAGTTCAAGAAAGCTGTTACGGATGCAATAATGTCACGGCGCGCTATCCGCAACATGAATACACTGTGAGTGTGCTATGCATCTATTTTTTTAATGTTATTTTGTGTCTCCACAATGGAAGAAAAAAACATTCCTCTTACCATATTCATCATTTTATTAGGATTAATATATATATTTTTTTAACTAAACATTGATGGACTAGTCCATGGTCTATTAACTCTGTGTATCTCTGCAGTTACCCAGATGCCACTCCTGAAGATCTGCTGGCTTCAGACAACGTGTGTATCATCTGTCGTGAAGAGATGGTGACTGGAGCCAAGAAACTTCCCTGCAACCATATCTTCCACGCAAGGTATTTTATGGATACTACTATACTATTCCTGTTTTAGACAGAACGGTATCAGAAATGAGAAAATACATATGTGTGTGTTGTGTATATATATAATTTTTCTTTTTTTTTTGTACATTTGTCTAGTCATATGGGGCGGCAGGGTAGCCTAGTGATTAGAGCGTTGGACTAGTAACCGGAAGGTTGTAAGTTCAAACCCCCGAGCTGACAAGGTACAAATCTGTGGTTCTACCCCTGAACAGGCAGTTAACCCACTGTTTCTAGGCCGTCATTGAAAATAAGAATTTGTTCTTCACTGACTTGCCTAGATAAATAAAGGTTAAATAAAAATATGAATACATTTCATCACCATTTCTGTCCCATTAGTGTTTTTGCTGGTCCTGTTGGTTTTCTGCTTTTTATGTCACTAACTAACCTTTTCCTTCATTTTGTGTCCCAGTTGCCTTCGCTCCTGGTTCCAGACTCTGTGTAGCTAACTAACCTTTTCCTTCATTTTGTGTCCCAGTTGCCTTCGTTCCAGAGACTCTGTGTAACTAACTAACCGTTTCCTTCATTTTGTGTCCCAGTTGCCTTCGTTCCAGAGACTCTGTGTAACTAACTAACCGTTTCCTTCATTTTGTGTCCCAGTTGCCTTCGCTCCTGGTTCCAGACTCTGTGTAGCTAACTAACCTTTTCCTTCATTTTGTGTCCCAGTTGCCTTCGCTCCTGGTTCCAGACTCTGTGTAACTAACTAACCTTTTCCTTCATTTTGTGTCCCAGTTGCCTTCGCTCCTGGTTCCAGACTCTGTGTAGCTAACTAACCTTTTCCTTCATTTTGTGTCCCAGTTGCCTTCGTTCCAGAGACTCTGTGTAACTAACTAACCGTTTCCTTCATTTTGTGTCCCAGTTGCCTTCGCTCCTGGTTCCAGACTCTGTGTAGCTAACTAACCTTTTCCTTCATTTTGTGTCCCAGTTGCCTTCGCTCCTGGTTCCAGACTCTGTGTAGCTAACTAACCTTTTCCTTCATTTTGTGTCCCAGTTGCCTTCGCTCCTGGTTCCAGACTCTGTGTAGCTAACTAACCTTTTTCCTTCATTTTGTGTCCCAGTTGCCTTCGCTCCTGGTTCCAGAGACAGCAGACGTGTCCTACATGTCGTATGGATGTCCTCCGGGCCTCTAACCCCAACCAGCCTCCCGCCCCAGCGCCTGCCCAGCCTCCTGCCCCGGCAGCACCTGTCAACGCCCCTGTCCCTGGTCCACCTGGGAACGGTGGGTAGCATCACACAGAACAACACGCCCATTGTCTAACGTCAAATGTAGTTTCATTCATTGATTAAAAAATAATTTTAAATGTATTTTAGTTTAATTTATTAACCCCTTTTTGGAGCACAAATATATTCACTTTTTTTTTTACAGCTTTTTTGCTATGATACTTTTATATAAAGCAGTCACATAACAATAATACATTACCAAACACCAGCTCTTTAATCCCACCTATCACCATAGACCTCAGATCTTTAATCCCACCCCTCAACCTCTCTCAGCCCATCCCACCTATCACCAATAGACCTCAGCTCTTTAATCCCACCCCTCAGCCTCTCTCAGCCCATCCCACCTATCACCAATAGACCTCAGATCTTTAATCCCACCCCTCAGCCCATCCCACCTATCACCAATAGACCTCAGCTCTTTAATCCCACCCCTCAGCCTCTCTCAGCCCATCCCACCTATCACCAATAGACCTCAGCTCTTTAATCCCACCTCTCAGCCCATCCCACCTATCACCAATAGACCTCAGCTCTTTAATCCCGCCTCTCAGCCCATCCCACCTATCACCAATAGACCTCAGCTCTTTAATCCCGCCTCCCTCAGCCCATCCCACCTATCACCAATAGACCTCAGCTCTTTAATCCCGCCTCTCAGCCCATCCCACCTATCACCAATAGACCTCAGCTCTTTAATCCCGCCTCTCAGCCCATCCCACCTATCACCAATAGACCTCAGCTCTTTAATCCCGCCTCTCTGCCCCTCCCACCTATCACCAATAGACCTCAGCTCTTTAATCCCACCCCTCAGCCTCTCTCAGCCCATCCCACCTATCACCAATAGACCTCAGATCTTTAATCCCACCCCTCAGCCCATCCCACCTATCACCAATAGACCTCAGCTCTTTAATCCCACCCCTCAGCCTCTCTCAGCCCATCCCACCTATCACCAATAGACCTCAGCTCTTTAATCCCGCCTCTCTGCCCCTCCCACCTATCACCAATAGACCTCAGCTCTTTAATCCCGCCTCTCAGCCATCCCACCTATCACCAATAGACCTCAGCTCTTTAATCCCACCCCTCAGCCCATCCCACCTATCACCAATAGACCTCAGCTCTTTAATCACACCCCTCAACCCATCCCACCTATCACCAATAGACCTCAGCTCTTTAATCCCACCTCTCAGCCTCTCTCAGCCCATCCCACCTATCACCAATAGACCTCAGCTCTTTAATCCCACCCCTCAGCCACTCTCAGCACATCCCACCTATCACCAATAGACCTCAGCTCTTTAATCACACCCCTCAACCCATCCCACCTATCACCAATAGACCTCAGCTCTTTAATCCCACCTCTCAGCCTCTCTCAGCCCATCCCACCTATCACCAATAGACCTCAGCTCTTTAATCACACCCCTCAGCCCATCCCACCTATCACCAATAGGCCTCAGCTCTTTAATCCCACCTCTCAGCCCATCCCACCTATCACCAATAGACCTCAGCTCTTTAATCCCACCCCTCAGCCCATCCCACCTATCACCAATAGACCTCAACTCTTTAATCCCACCTCTCAGCCCATCCCACCTATCACCAATAGACCTCGGCTCTTTAATCCCACCTCTCAGCCCATCCCACTTATCACCAATAGACCTCAGCTCTTTAATCCCACCCCTCAGCCACTCTCAGCCCATCCCACCTATCACCAATAGACCTCAGCTCTTTAATCCCACCTCTCAGCCTCTCTCAGCCCATCCCACCTATCACCAATACACCTCAGCTCTTTAATCCCACCCCTCAGCCTCTCTCAGCCCATCCCACCTATCACCAATAGACCTCAGCTCTTTAATCCCACCCCTCAGCCACTCTCAGCCCATCCCACCTATCACCAATAGACCTCAGCTCTTTAATCCCACCTCTCAGCCTCTCTCAGCCCATCCCACCTATCACCAATAGACCTCAGCTCTTTAATCCCACCCCTCAGCCTCTCTCAGCCCATCCCACCCATCACCAATAGACCTCAGCTCTTTAATCACACCCCTCAGCCCATCCCACCTATCACCAATAGGCCTCAGGTCTTTAATCCCACCTCTCAGCCCATCCCACCTATCAGCAATAGACCTCAGCTCTTTAATCCCACCCCTCAGCCCATCCCACCTATCACCAATAGACCTCAACTCAAAAGTATGTGGACACCTGCTTGTCGAACCTCTCATTCCAAAATCATGGGCATTAATATGGTGTTGGTCCCCCTTTTGCTGCTATAAACAGCCTCCACTCTTCTGGGAAGGCCTTCCACTAGATGTTGGAACATTGCTGTGGGGACTTGCTTCCATTCAGCCACAAGAGCATTAGTGAGGTCGGGCACTGATGTTGGGCGATTAGGCCTCTGGCTCGCAGTCAGCTTTCCAATTCATCCCAAAGGTTTTAGATGGGGTTGAGGTCAGGGCTCTGTGCAGGCCAGTCAAGTTCTTCCACCCCAATCTCGACACAAATTCTGTATGGACCTCGCTTCTTTGTTCACAGGGGCATTGTCATGCTGAAACAGGAAAGGGCCTGTTACCATAAAGTTGTAAGCACAGAATCGTCTAGAATGTCATTGTATGCTGTAGCGTTAATATTTCCCTTCACTGGAACTTAGGGGCAAAGCCCGAACCATTAAAAAACATCCTCAGACCATTATGCCTCCTCCACCAAACATTACAGTTGGCACTATGCATTGGGGCAGGTAGCGTTCTCTTGGCATCTGCCAAACCCAGATTAGTCCGTCGGACTGCCAGATGGTGAAGCGTGATTCATCACTCCAGAGAACACGTTTCCACTGCTCCAGAGTCCAATGGCGGTGAGCTTTACACCACTCCAGCCGACGCTTGGCATTGAGCATGGTGATCTTAGGCTTGTGTGCGACTGCTCGGCCATGGAAACCCATTTCATGAAGCTGCAGACGAACAGTTATTGTACTGACGTTGCTTCCAGAGACAGTTTGGATCTCTGTAGTGAGAGTTGCATCCGAGAACAGACAAGTTTTATGTGTTTAAGCACTCTGCGGTCCTGTTCTGTGAGCTTGTGTAGCCTACCACTTTGCAGCTGAGCCGTTGTTGCTCCTAGACGTTTCCACTTCACAATAACAACACTTACAGTTGACCTGGGCAGCTCTAGGAGGGCAGAAATTTGACGAACTGACTTGTTAGAAATATGGCATCCTATGACGGTGCCACGTTGAAAGTCGCTGAGCTCTCCAGTAAGGCCATTTTACTTCCAATATTTGTCTATGGAGATTGCATGGCTGTATGCCCGACTTTATACACCTGTCAGCAACAGGTGAGGCTGAAATAGCCAAATCCACAAATTTGAAGGGACATTCACATACTTTTGGCCATGTAGTGTATCTGATACTAACCTAGTAATGGTTTCAGGAAGTTACTGTATCTTATAGGAACCTAGTAATGGTTTCAGGAAGTTACTGTGTATCTGATACTAACCTATTAATGGTTTCAGGAAGTTACTGTGTATCTGATACTAACCTAGTAATGGTTTCAGGAAGTTACTGTGTATCTTATAGGAATCTAGTAATAGTTTCATTAAGTTACTAGATATAAACTGGGTTGACTCCCAAGCAAGCAGCTGACTGACATGCGTCTCCCTCTTGTCTCCTCTAGTTGGCCCTGGAATGATGCCCCACTTCCCCCCAGGGCTGTTTCCTTTCTGGGGGCCCTTCCCTGGAGCGGCCCCCCCTGCTGGTGCCGCTGGCGCCACAGAGACCCCAGGGGCCACAGAGGCAGCTCAGACTCAGGGAGCTGGTGAGTGTCGTTTCTCCTCTCTGGTACTTGGACTGGCATTTTGACATTCTATTATAATAGCTAGCTATTAACCAATTGAAGAAGTAGTTTCCCGGACCTAGATGACAAAATGGCACATTCAATAGAGATTCTCAATTGAGCATGCTTTTTTGGTCCAGGACTAGACTTCCTCTGGGTCTGGGAGACCAGCCCTAAAGTGTCCATCCTAACATTCTGTGAACATTGAAGTCATAATTTCTCTTTGTGTGAATCAGGCACCACTGGGGCCAGTACAGTCGGTGCTGCTCCTGCTCCAGGAGGCCCTATGCCTGGGTTCCCCTTCCACTCCTTCCCACCATTCCCCTCAGCTCCGTGGCTGACTATGCCACCACCACCTCCACCGTTTGGTAAGAGCTAGAGTCATTCTTACTCCTTCACTTAAAAATGAAGCCTCCATGATATACTGTAGATTGGCCACCATTTTCAACATTCTTATTTACCAAGTTGCCGGGGGGAGGGCTGTTGCCGGGGGAGGGCTGTTCACAAATCTGTAAGGCTGGCATCTTGAATAACCTTGTCATGCTGTGTGCTCTGTTCCAGTGTCATCCATGCCCCCTCCTCCCCCGGCCCTGTCCACCATGTCAGAGGCTGAGCTGAGGGAGCTGGAGCAGGAGGGCCGTAGAGGCCTGGAGGCCAGACTGCAGTGTCTCCACAACATCCACACTCTACTGGACGCTGCCATGCTCAACATCGACCAATACCTCACCACCGTCGCCACACTCATGTAATGATGCCTCGTTTTCATTTTTATATGGGGGAAAACCACATCTTTCTGTAGTGGGTCAACATTTACCTTATTGTTTGGCATATGATTATCATGCTACTCCTTTGCTCCTCAGTCCTCCTCAGTCAGAAACCAGCAGCGCGGCTGGAGAGGCCAGCGGATCATCTCCTCCCTCCACTAGTGCAGAAACCCAGGAGAACCAGGAGAACGACTCTCAGAGCAGTACAGGTGCAGTGCATTCTTGATTCCCCCCCCCCCACCCCCACCCACCACCCCCACCTACATTTTGTTAAGTTACAGCCTTATTCTAAAATGGATGAAAGAAAGAAAGAAAAACGTTTTTCTACACACAATACACCATAATGACAAGCGAAAACAGGTTTTTAGAAGATGTTGGTAATTTATTTTAAAAAAATATGGAAAATGTCAAGGGGTCTGAATACTTTCCGAAGGCACTAAGTCTCCACTAGTGCAGAAACCCAGGAGAACGACTGTCAGGTAAGTCTTCCCATTGACTGACAGATATTGTGAAACAGAATTATTCAGTTAGGAATCCGGACTAGCTGTTAGTGGGATTTTAAAGCGCCATATAAAAAATGTAAAAAAAATACACTGTAGACACATTTTCTCCCTTTAGTTTCACTCCTATGTCTCTTCTCTCCAGCCGCTGAACCTGAAGCTGTGAATGGGGCCACAGGTTTCTCCCAGCCAGACTCTACCACGTTGAGCGACAGTGAAGACCAGGGGGATGGAGAGGAAGTCGGGGAAGACGGAGAGCCCAACCCTTCAGAGCTGAGGCGCCGTCGTCTCCGCAAACTCGAGACCACACCCCCTCCTCCTGACCACTAAAACATGCCAACTGGTGCATTCTGGGAACTGACTTATCAATCAATACATTTGATGACCAATTAATAATTATAGCTGTATTTTATTTCTCTCCTTTCTCCTCCTGACTCTGTGTTTTGTGTTGTTTAAACTCAGACAGCCAAGAGAGAGGAGGAAGGACCAACTTGTTGTTCCACAACCTTTTTGTTGTTGTTGTTGGAACACATAAAAGTAAGATTAGAAAATACTACCTGACATCTTATGATCCATATGCAGGTTTTGTCGTCCCCCCCCTCCCCCTCCCGTTTACCCAATACTGAGGAGTCATATTCAACACACAGACCGGACTTCTTCAAATACACACCTGGCCTGAGACCAGACTTCTTCAAATACACACCTGGCCTGAGACCAGACTTCTTCAAATACACACCTGGCCTGAGACCAGACTTCTTCAAATATACACCTGGCCTGAGATCAGACTTCTTCAAATACACACCTGGCCTGAGACCAGACTTCTTCAAATACACACCTGGCCTGAGACCAGACTTCTTCAAATACACACCTGGCCTGAGACTGGACTTTTTCATATACACACCTGTCCTGAGTTCTTGTTCAGTGACAACAAAGTGAACAGTGTTTCTAAATCTCAGGTCACTGGTACTTGTCCTTCCAACTGTGAAAGATTACTTTTTCTTCTGCTTTCCCCCGTGACAATAAAATTGATCCTCCTTATTGTCCAGCTTGTCAGACCGTGTTACAGGGAGGTCTGACCCATTGACTTAAAGGAAGCAATGTTAAATTTCAATCTGGCTTTGTCTGTAATGGTACCCTATTCCCTATGTAGTGCATAGGTGTCTGGTCCAAGTAGTGCACTACCTAGGGAATAGGGTGTAGCCATAGAGTCCCGAGTGATGGACGACTTAATACCCTCTCTGGGATATCAATATTTTGCTGCAGGCGTGAGCATTATAACTTAATAAGAAATTGGGTTGATTTAACCTGTACATACTGTAAAAAAAAATAGTTTTACTAGGGATGACCTGTACATACTGCAGAATAAACCATTGAAATGTAACGTTGCTGTTATCAGAGCTCAGCATGCATGTCTTTGTTGGTATGTACTACGCGGACGGGTTTACTATCAGGAATATTCATCTCGGCTGTCCAGGAAAGACAGACCAATACGAACTGTACTCCGCTGGTGGGAAAACAACCTATCGCATCTGTGTTTCCCTTCTTTAATGTTTTCACACTTACTATAGTGTTAGTGTAGGGGCTCTATTCAGTCAATACGTAGCACTGTCGATCCGCTTTGTAGCGCGATTTGACAAAAGGCAATGTTCCCGCAGTCGCAGAGACTGCTTTCACCGTAGATGCTGCGTATCTCGGCTCAAACGGAAATTAACTTCATTTTAACGCGGATCTTCAGCGATTTAAAAAAAATAAAAATAATTATGGATTGAATCCAGCCCTAAACTGGGGAAAGGCGCACCAACCTATAAGAAATGACCCACTTCAGTATTTTCAGTCACATTCGATGCGTTGATTGTAATTGTAAGATTAACAACACCGATCTCAGTATATTCCATTTAAGCTATAAAGCCCCTAGAAAATTCCAGTATAAAATGGATTCCGGTGAGAATGACAAGGTATTTGTTCCATAAATGCTAAAACAACAGGTGATATCTGATTTTAAATAAGTTAACTTCAATGTACAATCACAGAAAATGACAAACGAATCTACTGTTGTCTCCATTACTTCTGGAAGTGGTCACACCGACGTTACTTTTAGCTTGCCGGCAAGTAGGAAACAATACCTGTAAAAAAAACTTTTGGTCCTGTCAGAAAAGTTTAAAATAAACTTTCCATAGTGGAATGAATACAGCCTGAGTGTCAGTGTTTTGTCCTCTTGCTCATTGTCAAGCCAAACATTTGACGTGACAAGGAGTTGACATGAAATAGGACAATCAAGCTAATGAATACAAAGGTCAGTTGACAAAACCAATCAAAGGAATAAAACAAGAGACCCCTCCCCCCTTTGCAGATGTCAGTCATCTGTTGACCAGATTAAACGTTGCCTAGTTACTATATTCAATGAGGACGTTCTGAACGTTTTTTTGTTGTTGTGCCAAAATGCGTCAGTCTATTGGAATGAGGTGTTGACTGTCTGCAGCTGTGAGTGGTCAGCAACCTGAGAGAGAGCACTTCAACAGACAGACAGCATCAGGGTCTGTCCAAAATGGCATCCTCTACCTTGTATTGTGCACCATGTCAGATAGAAGGTCATGTTAGTTCTGTGGTGTTGGTTCTGGTCAGGAGGGTTACTGGCAAAGACGAGAGGTGTCGTCTCCTTGATGGATCCTTACCAGCTGCTGAAAAGAGACAACAGTGTAAACAATGACGGCCTAGGAACAGTGGGTTAACGGACAGTTTTCTCAGTGACATCTTGCCGATGGCGCTGAATCAATTTAAACCATGTTGTATTTCAGTGGAGGCTGGTGGGAGGAGCTATAAGAAGGACGGGCTCATTATAATCAAACGTGGTTTCCATATGTTTGATACCGTACCATTAATTCCATTCCAGCCATTACACAATGAGCCGTCCTTCTTATAGCTCCTCCCACCAGCCTCCACTGTTGTGTTAACTATTATGAATGAAGCTCTTTTTTTATTTATTTTTTCACCTTTATTTAACCAGGTAGGCTAGTTGAGAACACCTTTATTTAACCAGGTAGGCTAGTTGAGAACACCTTTATTTAACCAGGTAGGCCAGTTGAGAACACCTTTATTTAACCAGGTAGGCCAGTTGAGAACACCTTTATTTAACCAGGTAGGCCAGTTGAGAACAAGTTCTCATTTGCAACTGCGACCTGGCCAAGATAAAGCGTAGCAATTCAACACATACAACAACACAGAGTTACACATGGAATAAACAAAACATACAGTCCATAATACAGTAGAACAAAAGAAAACAAAAAGTCTATATACAGTGAGTGTAAATGAGGTAAGTTAAGGAAATAAATAGGCCATGGTGGCGAAGTAATTACAATATAGCAATTAAACACTGGAATGGTAGATTGGCAGAAGATGAATGTGCAGGTAGAGATACTGGGGTGCAAAGGAGCAAAATAAATAAAAAACAGTATGGGGATGAGGTAGATAGATGGGCTGTTTACAGATGGGCTGTTTACAGATGGGCTGTTTACAGATGGGCTATGTACAGGTGCAGTGATCTGTAAAATGCTCTGACAGCTGGTGCTTAAAGCTAGTGAGGGAGATGTGAGTCTCCAGCTTCAGAAATGTTTGCAATTCGTTCCAGTCATGGGCAGCAGAGAACTGGAAGGAAAGTCGACCAAAGGAGGAATTGGCTTTGGGGGTGACCAAGTGAGATATACCTGCTGGAGCGCGTGCTACGAGTGGGTGCTGCTATGGTGACCAGTGAGCTGAGATAAGGCGGGGATTTACCTAGCAGAGACTTGTAGATAACCTGTAGCCAGTGGGTTTGGCGACGAGTATGAAGCGAGGGCCAACCAACGAGAGTGTACAGGTCGCAATGGTGGGTAGTGTATGGGGCTTTGGTGACAAAACGGATGGCACTGTGATAGACTGGTCAGAGATGTTGTCTGGACTCCACTCTGTGATTCTGGGACAGTATAAGAACAGGCAGGTTGTAGCATGCTCTACTTGTCAAGAGCAATATTACATCTGCTCCTAGTACTGCACACTGTTGTTCCCTGGGGGAAGAAGATACATACCAATCTGCACATAGTACTGATTCAATTGGAACTACTCATTCAATTCAACTCCAAAATAAATTAAATTAAAATGATGCTGACACTATTTAAAATATAATTTCCGCCTCCAGAAATAACTCCCAATAATATATTGGTAAAATTCTTTGTTAAAGTTTAATTGACATATTTTGACCATGTATATAGCCTGTGCATGGTCCAGATGATCAGGTATGCTATTAGCAAGAACCACAATCTCCTGTAGCCTAACTGATGCAGCATAGTAGCTATAAATAAATAGGCTGAAGCATGGGGTTGTCTATCTGTATTCATCATAATTGGCTAATCATTAGCTAGATCCCAAATGTGATATTTTAACTAGTTAGCATCCTAATGATGAATTTATGTCCTCCCAAAAAACCTGCATAAACACAGTGAATATTAGGTAGGTCTGTCTACCTGTTAGGGTAATAGATCCACTGCCTGTACTTCTCACAGAAACCACTGAATGTCACCATTTCCCTCACCAACACTTTCCCTGGTTGCCATTACTCTTGCTCAACGAAAACTGTCACCTGTCTCATCACAATATTTTTTTTTAAGTCACTCCCCCAAACATTTTTGGGAGGTAGGGTGGCGTTTTACCCCATGTTACCCTACAATTGACCCGTGTTACATTTAGCCCCACTCTCCCCTTGCGGGCGGTTTTAAAATAGTCAGCAGCGCTCACAGCCAATTGCAAGTGGTAACGTGCTTAAAAATGTCGCTGCTAAAAACTCCGGGTTTAAAATGGTGCAGTTCGCGCATATTTAGGAGTTGAGAAATAACGTAGTGGAAAGCTGGGAAACCCCACTCTTTAACAAAGGCCATCAGAACGTCTGTTTTCCCCGCGATTGCATGAATTGTTGTGCATCGACTGCTTGTCAGAATGCAGGTTTCCCTTTCTTTGGAACTCGTAACTTTAAATGCGACTCGAGAGGAATATTTCTCTGACAGAACACACAACAAGACAACTAGGGAGTGGTGTAAACTACTTATGTAAAAAATACTTGAAAGCACTACTTTAAGTAGTACTTCACTATTTATATTTTTGACAACTCTTACTTCACTACATTCCTAAAGAAATGTATGTACTTTTTATTCCCATACATTTTCCCTAACAACCAAATATTGCTCCCAGCGTTGATCAAAGGTCAGAACGCTTATATTCCCGATCTGAGTGCGTTTTAATAGTACCTGCCCTCTGTCCAAACGAGTTGAATCATTAGGTTCGCCTGCGCCAACCGGATTTGCCTCCCGGATTTGTCTGTTGGCAGCACATTCATCTCTCTCTCTAACGGTTCTCCGCCCTCTCGCAGCCCAGGCGGAGGGCCTGAGGTGTGAAACGAACGACCCCAGCTCGGAGTCGGTTCAAGAGGCAACTAGAGGCGCTGCTGACAGTGTTTGTAAGATGCTTGGAAAAAATACAATTTTAAAACCGCCCGCAACTTCTGCGGTGTCTACAGACATCTCGCAAACAAACAAAAGTCGACTCTTGGAGCTTGAGAGTGCACAACTGGTAAATAGTCGCGTATAGATATGCCAGTCAGTCAGGTGGCCAGCTGCACCTGTGTGAAGCTTGACACAATGAGGATTAGCCACAATAGTGGAATTTGGACTAGATAAGGTTGTTATGTTGTAATATAACTTACAAATAAATACAATAATTAATACATTTTACAATAAACAGACAAATTGTTCAAATCCCACTGTGGATTTATTAGACAGGATAATTGCATTGGGGGCATACATACGGTATATGCACTGTATAGCCTTACCTGTGGAGTGTGCACCCATTAAATGGGGTATTAGCCTACTCGGTGACAACTAGGTAGAGTTTACACAAATATTAGCGTCTTAGCTCACTGTGAAATTAGTCATATTAGCTCAGTCTGCCTGCCTGCCAGCCTGTTTGTCTGTCTGCCTGTCTGTCCATCTGTCGGCCTGTATGCGGGAGAGAGATGAGAGGAGGGGGAGGCAGAGAATGGAGGGCGGGAGAGAGAGAAAAGGGGGAGAGTGAGGGAGGTGGAGAGAAGGGGAAGGAGGGATGGAGAAAGAGGGGGAGGAGAGGGAGAGAGAGGAGGGGGAGGGAAAAAGAATGGAAGGGCAGGAGGGAGAGAGAGAGAAGGGAGAGGGGGGAGAGAGAGTCAACAGCCAGACAAGAGGTGTGAGAGGGGAGGGAGAGTGAGAGAGGGGAGGGGGAGGCAGGGAAAGAAGGAGGGAGAGAGAATGGGGAGAGTGAGTGAAGGAGGGATGGGGAGAGAAGAGGGAAGGGGGAGAGTGAGTGAAGGACGGATGGGGAGAGAGAGGAGGGAAGGGGGAGAGAGGGTGAAGGAGGGATGGGAGAGAGAGGGAGGGAAAGAGAGGGAGAGCGAAGGGGGAGAGTGAGAGAGGGACGGAGGGTGAGAGAAGAGAATGAGGGTTGGATAAAGATGAGGTAGAGAGAGACAGATATACATAAACAGGAAAAAGATCATCCCTGTGACATCTTTTCCCATTGACTGCAATGTATTGAGGAAAACAATGGACCTTTTTGCAAAAACATGTCAGGATTACATTTTCCTGTGATATCATGTTGCATTACCTATTGAACCATTGACAACTTTTTCCATTCCTTTCTTTTTTTTGTGACCAAATCTTTATTATTATTATTTATTTTTCTTGTTTGAGGGTGGGGAGCTAAAGGCACAACACACACATTAAAATCAAAGTAAAAAAAAAAAAGGCATTTAAATTTTCCAATCTGCAACTAGATGAGCCTCTCTGATGCCCGAGGCGTCCTTCAGTCGGTGTTGCCCGTCTCCTGTTTTTTTTGTTTTGTTTACATGTTCTGGTGTCTCTCTGGGCTTTCCCCTGCCTGCTCCGTCCGTTTATCACTGATGCCTGAGTGGGTCTGGAAAGAGTTGGGTCGTGTTCATTAGGGCACACAACGGAAAACATTTTCATTCGTTTCGCTATGGAAATTGGGTGTTTCTTATCGGACAAGCCCAGGGACAAGTCCCTCCCTGTTTCAGTCTGTATTCTTCCATTTTCCAGACAGAGTAACTGCAGTGCTCCCATTCCTCACGTTTCACTCAACAAGGGGAAGGCAGTTCTCTCTCACATGGGTGGAACGTTGTTAAAGGCTGGAGCGAAATGCAGCTTTAAATAAATGAAAAGGCCATGTTGGAGGAGCCTTTGTCTGTCGTACTCAGCCTACATGTACTACCCAAGAGTATTGGCTGGATGCACTAAGGAGTGGTAATGCTTCTCTCTCTGTCTCTCTGTCTCTCTGTCTCTCTCTGTCTCTCTGTCTCTCTGTCTGTCCTGTCTGTCAGTGTGTGTGTACAATTTGACTTTTCCTCGGATCCCTTTTACTCTCTCTTATCTCTCTCTGTACACTTGGCTTTGCATCGGTCCTCATCTCTGTACTCTTTTCTTCATCACGTGTTGAATGTCTTATGAAATGTGATTTTAGTTTGATAGGGTTTCCTTTAAATAACTTGTATTCATATGATTCTGCCATTCTTCTCTGCAGATCCTCTCAAGCTCTGTCAGGTTGGATGGGGATTGTCGCTGCACAGCTATTTCCAGGTCTCTCCAGAGATCGGGTTCAAGTCCAGGCTCTGACTGGGCCACTCAAGGACATTCAGATACTTGTCTCAAAGCCACTCCTGCGTTATCTTGGCTGTGTCTTAGGGTCGTTGTCCTGTTGGAAGGTGAACCTTCACCCCAGTCTGAGGTCCTGAGCGCTCTGGAGCAGGTTTTCATCAAGGATTTCTCTGTAGGTTGCTCCGCTCATCTTTCCCTCGATCCTGACTAGTCTCCCAGTCCCTGCCGCTGAAAAACATCCCCACAGCATGATGCTGCCACCACCATGCTTCACCATAGGGATGGTGCCAGGTTTCCTCCAGATGTGACATTTGGCATTCAGGCCAAAGAGTCTTGGTTTCATCAGACCAGAGAATCTTGTTTCTCAGGGTCTGAGAGTCCTTTAGATGCCTTTTGGTAAACTCCAAGTGGGCTGTTATGTGCCTTTTACTGAGGAGTGGCTTCCATCTGGCCACTCTACCATAAAGGTCTAATTGGTGGGTACGGTTTTGGGAAACATAAGGATCATATCTTTCACATTAGCAAAAGGTTAAATTACTTAAATTACTACACATAGGGTTAGTGGGGTTAGTGTACCAGCACAGCGATAACTCCATGTTTACATCACTTGTTTAAGGAAGACACAGGCAGCCATCAGTGCTAATTAGCTATCTAGCATGCTCTGAACATCTGTGTGCCAGCCAACTGGAGGCACACACAGTATATGAATCTGTGCCAAACTGCTACAGTTGGTGTAATATATTTTTACTTTAAATATTATTTTGAAATCATCACTTTCGAAAACCAGTTTGAAAACGATGATTATTGACATTTCTAAATGTTAAAACACACCGTCGGAATTGTAGTTCAAAATAATCTTTAAAGTAAAAAATATATTACACCAACTGTAGCCGTGGGCGGATGTCACCGCTGAAAACACTACATTCGGAGAAGAAAGGTTTTCGCGAGCTAAAGTGATCTAGATCAGCACTCGTAGTATTGAATTCGGCAGGTAGCCTAGTGGTTAGAGTGAAAGGTTGCAAGATCGAATCCCCGAGGTGACAAGGTAAAAAAAAAAAAATCTGTCGTTCTGCCCCTCAACGAGGCAGTGTTCGTAGGCCATCATTGTAAATAAAATACCTTATAAACATGGGTGAGTGAAATGATAGTGAATAAACCACTTACCAGTATTTCCCTTGGTCATTTGCCTTCCGAGAAGGCGAAAAAATACGCATGGAATTCATGATCTGCCATACTGAAAAATAAGCTTCCCTGGTGGCGCAGAGGATGACAGACCTGACTTGGGAACCAAACATTGCAGGTTTAAACCCTATGTACAGATAGTCAATATATGAAGTGTAAAGGAAAATACGTTTTTTTTTTGTAGGACTAAATGCTATCCATCGTGTTTTGGGAACAATCTCGTCGTCATGTCCACATATTCCCACAACCGAATGAAACAACATTCTGGGAACCTTTAAAGACTGACAACATGTGTTCTGGAAACGTTCTTGTAAAGTCAGGTGAATGTTTTTTTTGCACCCTAAAAGAAACTGTATCGTTTTTTTTTGTGTTTTGGGAACATATATTTTGTGATGTCCCCACATTGTTCTCACCAAACTGTTCCCAAAACATAATGAAACATTATAGGAACCTTTTAAAGAACTGAGCTAAATGTGTTCTTAAGAATGTTCTTGCAATAACAGACAAATGTTCTATACAAACAATCTATAATCATCACCATGACTGGGCAGTTTTTTGTCTAATGAGAACATTTGCCCATACCTAACATATGTTCTAGAAACGTTCGATAGGCTCAGATCACCATGGTAACAGCAGAAAACTGAAGGAGGCAGTGAAATATTTATATATTTATTTATTTTGCCATGTGGGCAAGACATTAGTGACATGATGTATTCTGGTAGGCCTACTTCTCCCAACACATTATGGTAGGCCTACTTCTCCCAACACATTATGGTAGGCCTACTTCTCCCAACACATTATGGTAGGCCTACTTCTCCCAACACATTATGGTAGGCCTACTTCTCCCAACACATTATGGTAGGCCTACTTCTCCCAACACATTATGGTAGGCCTACTTCTCCCAACACATTATGGTAGGCCTACTTCTCCCAACACATTATGGTAGGCCTACTTCTCCCAACACATTATGGTAGGCCTACTTCTCCCAACACATTATGGTAGGCCTACTTCTCCCAACACATTATGGTAGGCCTAATTCTCCCAACACATTATGGTAGGCCTACTTCTCCCAACACATTATGGTAGGCCTACTTCTCCCAACACATTATGGTAGGCCTAATTCTCCCAACACATTATGGTAGGCCTACTTCTCCCAACACATTATGGTAGGCCTACTTCTCCCAACACATTATGGTTGCTTATTTAGTAGAATTAATTAATTGTAAATGTATCTCTGCCACATCAAACACGGTGATGATGATAGACATCAGATGTTGATTAGAAGAGAAAAGACTAAAAATAACTGCTGATGTGCTGCTGTGAATAGCGTGTGGTGACTGACCTCTCTCGATATCTATTTTGTCATTTGTCAGTGTGTGTGGCGACTGACCTCTTTGGATGTCTACTCTATGTCAAAAGGCAGTCTTCAGCACTATACAAGTGATAAATAACAACACAAACCCCAGTGAGAGAATTAAAAAAAAACTTTGGAGACTGGGCTCTGGATTTGTATTGGCTGAGAGTGAAATGTGCGTCAGCTTGTTGTCACTGCGTGGAGAGATCACACTGAATAGATGATTAACCAGGTCCCAGGGGAAGGAGAAGGAGCGGACAGGTCCCTCTCACTTTCACGATGCGGGGCATGCAGGAGAGTATGTGGGTCCTACCTCTGGTTCTACTGGGGCTGTTAAAGCCCTGGGCTGCAGGCTACTCACTCAGTCAGGTAATTTCCCTTCTGTAAATTGATTAATATATTATATAGCCTAGTGATATTACGATTGACACAATATAATTTAATTTGAAAAATATGGTTGGGAGAACTAAATTGCTACATAGGCTAATATATTACAGGTGGCACTTTGTTTTTATCGTTTTGGTGTAGTCAGTTATGATTCTGTTCATTTCACAATCCAGTGGTTGCTGTTAAATGTATTATTTCTATCGGGGGACTAAACATTGACTTATCCTTGGAGCGTCACGCGAACCATTACGCAAAACTCGGCTGTTATCTTACTATCATTGTAAGTGACACGTCGTTGGAATGGACGTTTCCAGAAAACCACTGGCCACCTGAGAATCGTTAAAAAAACAAACACCATCCGACAGATACAATTAGGGCTGACCCTGTTTAGTCGACTAGTTGATTATTTGGTCAATAAACTGTTGGCCGACTGAGATTTTTTTGTTGTTGTCAAGCAGTCGCAATTTATTTTATTTTTCATGGCACATGAGATACCTTTCCTGACAGATTTGCGCCAGTCTCAGTGGACTAATCCATTGCGTATGGAACAGTCCGCGAAGCACGCGTGCCGCGAGACTATTTGTCTTGGTAGCCAAGTAATTTGGTAAAATTGATCAAATAAGTGAAATTGCATTCGTTTCTCAATTGCATTGCTTTTCCATAAGTGACTACTGCTTTGGACCTGACACCGTTTGTGAGAGTATTCCTTAGGCCTACAGTAAGCCTGTGTGTGAAGATAATTTGCCTTGGGTATAATTTAAAATGTTGAGTCAATAAGGTGAGTGCAGCTAAAATGAACAAGGCACGTCTCTCTCCAGAGTGCGCTCTCTCCCGCCATTTCACTCGCATTCATTGTTTCATAACTTAATTGTGTGAATCTACAATGTTTGTTTGGTTACGTAATTTATCCAATATACACTACATGACCAAAAGTATGTGGACACCTGCTCGTCGAACATCTCATTCAAATATCGTGGGCATTAAAATGGTATTGGTCCCCCCTTTGCTGCTATAACAGCCTCCACTCTTCTGGGAAGGCTTTCCACTTGATGCTGGAACATTACTGGTGGGACTTGCTTCCATTCAGCCACAAGCATTAGTGAGGTTGGGCACTGATGTTGGGCGATTAGGCCTGGCTAGCAGTCACCGTTCCAATTCATCACACAGGTGTTTGATGGTGTTGAGGTCATGTCTCTGTGCAGGCCAGTCAAGTTCTTCCACACCGATCTCAACAATCCATTTCTGTATGGACCAAGCTTTGTGCACATGGGGCATTCTCATGCTGAAACAGGAAAGGGCCTTCCCCAAACTGTTGCCACAAAGTTGGAAGCACAGAATCGTTTAGAATGTGATTGTATGTTGTAGCGTAAATACTTCCCTTCACTGGAACTAAGGGGCCAAGGCCAAACCATGGAAAACAGCCCCAGACATGATTCCTCCACCAAACTTTACAGTTGGCACTATGCATTTGGGTAGGTAGCGTTCTCCTGAGCATCCGCCAAACCCAGATTCATCCGTCAGACTGCCAGATGGTGAAGCGTGATTCATCACTCCAGACAGAGAACGCGTTTCCACTGCTCCGGAGTCCAAAGAACGGTACCGTTCTGGCAGCTTGTGTGGACTACCACTTCGCGGCTAAGCCGTTGTTGCTCCTAGACGTTTCCACTTCACAATAACAGCACTTACAGTTGACCTGGACAGCTCTAGCAGGGCAGAAATTTGACAAACTGACTTGTTGGAAAGGTGGCATTGTATGATGGTGCTACGTTCAAAGTCACTGAGCTCTTCAGTAAGGCCATTTTACTGCCAATGTTTGTCTATGGAGATTGCATGGCGGTGTGCATTTGTTTTTACACCTATCAACAACGGGTGTGGCTGAAATATTAGAATCCACTAATTTGAAGGGGTGTCCACATACTTTTGTATATATATATATATATACCGTACAGTCCTTTACCATTCTCATTGTGGACACTTTTGAGCTCACAACCTACAGTGCCTTGCAAAAGTATTCATCCCCTTGGCGTTTTTCCTATTTTGTTGCATTACAACCTGTAATTTAAATTTATTTTTATTTGGATTTAATGTAATGGACATACACAAAATAGTCCAAATTGGTGAAGTGAAATGAAAAAAATGACTTGTTTCAAAAAATGAGAAAAAATAGAAAAAGTGGGAGTATGTATTCGGAAATATGTATTTACCCCCTTTGCTATGAAGCCCCTAAATAAGATCTCATGCAAACAATTACCTTCAGAAGTCACATAATTAGTTAAATAAAGTTCACCTGTGTGTAATCTAAGTGTCACATGATCTCAGTATATATACACCTGTTCTGAAAGGCAACACCACTAAGCAAGGGGCACCACCAAGCAAGCGGGACTATGAAGACCAAGGAGCTCAAACAGGTCAGGGAAAAAGTTGTGGAGAAGTACAGATCAGGGTTGGGTTATAAAAAAATAACTGAAACTTTGAACATCCCACGGAGCACCATTAAATCCATTATTAAAAAATTGAAAGAATATGGCACCACAACAAACCTGCCAAAAGAGGGCCGCCCACCAAAACTCATGGACCAGGCAAGGAGGGCATTAATCAGAGAGGCAACAAAGAGACTAAAGGTAACCCAGAAGGAGCTGCAAAACTCCACAGCGGAGATTGGAGTATATGTCCATAGGACCACTTTAAGCCGTACACTCCACAGAGCTGGGCTTTACGGAAGAGTGTCCAGAAAAAAATAAGCAGACATGTTTGGTGTTTGCCAAAAGGCATGTTGGAGACTCCCCAAACATATGAAAGATGGTACTCTGGTCAGATTTAGTTTTTTGGCCATCAAGGACAATACTATGTCTGGCGCAAACTCAACACCTCTCATCACCCCAAGAACACCATCCCTACAGTGAAGCATGATGGTGGCAGCATCATGCTGTGGGGATGTTTTTCATTGGCAGGGACTGGGAAACTGGTCAGAATTGAAGGAATGATGGATGGCGTTAAATATAGGGAAATTCTTGATGGAAACCTGTTTCAGTCTTCCATAGATTTGAGACTGGGATGGTTCACCTTCCAGCAGGACAATGACCCTAAGCATACTGCTAAAGCAACACTCGAGTGGTTTAAGGGGAAACATTTAAATGTCTTGAAATGGCCTAGTCAAAGCCCAGACCTCAATCCTATTGAGAAGATTGCCAGGCCTGTGCTGGCGAACCAGGGACACCATGCGTAGGGCTGGTGCCATGTACCCCGATATGGTTCTCAATCAGAGGCAGGTGTCGTTAGTTGTCTCTGATTGAGAATCATACTTAGGTAGCCTTTTCCCACATGTGTTTCGTGGGTGATATATTTTCAGTTTCAGTGTTTGCACCATTTGGGACTGTTTCGGTTTTCATTTTGGTTTCTCTTGTTCTTTTTGTATTCTGTATTCATTGTCATTAAATTACATTATGGATACATACCACGCTGCATTTTGGTCCTCCGATCCTTCCTACTCCTCCTCCTCAGAAGAGGAAAGCCGTTACAGAGGGCAACTTTGAGGGCCCAGAATAGTTAATACGATGTTGCAAGTTCGATAGCCTAGCTCAAGCCAGACCCAGTTGATACAATGTTTCAAGTTCATTGCAGACAGGAGTAGAGAGAGAAATGCAGTTGAAGAACATGAACAAACCTCCATGCTTAGCCAGTGTGATTTATAGGATATATTTTCTACTTGCAATATTTTTATTTGTTGGCTTTATGTAGGCTAATTTTACCTAGTTGGCAATACAACAGATACGTTATTATAATTGAAATTAAATTGTTCCACGAAAATGTGCACATGAACATCATAACTGGTTTGGTAGAAATGGTAAGATAAATTGGCATTCCACATGAAAAAGGTTGCCGACCCCTAGTGTAGCCTATTTCCCGCACCATCAGGATCTTATTGACAGGCCAGCAGCAGTGGGAGGAGGGAGGGAGGGGGGGGGGGGGGGGGGGGGGGGGGGGGGTTGGGAATACCCTTTTCTTCTGGTTATCTTGATCTCTGGCTCCCTCTTGAGTCATTTATGTCTTTATTATTTCTTCCAACGTGCTGAAAGCGCGTGTCATTCGGTCAAGGGCCAAGTGTCTGCGGGTTTTCGGTCTTCCCTTGAGGTTGATTGATGAATTAAGGTCACTGATTAGTAAGGAAATCACCTGGTTGTCTAAGTCTTAATTGAAAGGAAAAAAACAAAAACCAGCAGACACTATGCTCTCCATGGAATGAGTTTGACATCCCCTGGTTTAAAGCATCAGACAAGCTCAGTGCATATATAATAAAACACATATATGGGAAAATCTATTGGTCGAAAGAACAGACGACACTCGGTTGACCAAGATGTATTTTTGTTGAAGATTGAAAACTGGTTCTATGTGTTTCGACCTATTTTCTAAAGACGGACAGCTGATAGCACCACAAGAAAGTACATGCATAAATAAACACACTTCAGGGGAAAATGGCTATACAGCAGAGAATATGCATAACCCGTTTAAATGTGTGTGTGTGTGTGTTGATCCTCAGGTGTGTGACCCATCTAAAGATGGCACGATCTATAACTACAAAGCTAAGACACTGAATGGGAGTCGTTCAGTCTCCCTCAGTGAGTACATGGGGAAGACCGTCCTCTTCGTCAACGTAGCCACTTACTGAGGACTCACCTTCCAGTACCTGGGTAAGACTGTCTGGTTTAAGACTAACATTATAACAGTATACTAACAGTGGAGTTATCAAGCTGCAGTAGGCTAACAGTGGAGTTAGCAAGCTGCAGTAGGCTAACAGTGGAGTTAGCAAGCTGCAGTAGGCTAACAGTGGAGTTAGCAAGCTGCAGTAGGCTAACAGTGGAGTTAGCAAGCTGCAGTAGGCTAACAGTGGAGTTAGCAAGCTGCAGTAGGCTAACAGTGGAGTTAGCAGAATACAGTAGGCTAACAGTGGAGTTAGCTAACTGCAGTAGGCTAACAGTGGAGTTAGCTAACTGCAGTAGGCTAACAGTGGAGTTAGCAAGCTGCAGTAGGCTAACAGTGGAGTTAGCAAGCTGCAGTAGGCTAACAGTGGAGTTAGCAGAATACAGTAGGCTAACAGTGGAGTTAGCTAACTGCAGTAGGCTAACAGTGGAGTTAGCTAACTGCAGTAGGCTAACAGTGGAGTTAGCAGAATGCAGTAGGCTAACAGTGGAGTTAGCAGAATGCAGTAGGCTAACAGTGGAGTTAGCAGAATGCAGTAGGCTAACAGTGGAGTTAGCAAGCTGCAGTAGGCTAACAGTGGAGTTAGCAGAATGCAGTAGGCTAACAGTGGAGTTAGCAGAATGCAGTAGGCTAACAGTGGAGTTAGCAAGCTGCAGTAGGCTAACAGTGGAGTTAGCAAGCTGCAGTAGGCTAACAGTGGAGTTAGCAAGCTGCAGTAGGCTAACAGTGGAGTTAGAAAGCTGCAGTAGGCTAACAGTGGAGTTAGCAAGCTGCAGTAGGCTAACAGTGGAGTTAGCAAGCTGCAGTAGGCTAACAGTGGAGTTAGCAAGCTGCAGTAGGCTAACAGTGGAGTTAGCAAGCTGCAGTAGGCTAACAGTGGAGTTAGCAAGCTGCAGTAGGCTAACAGTGGAGTTAGCAGAATACAGTAGGCTAACAGTGGAGTTAGCTAACTGCAGTAGGCTAACAGTGGAGTTAGCAGAATGCAGTAGGCTAACAGTGGAGTTAGCAGAATGCAGTAGGCTAACAGTGGAGTTAGCAGAATGCAGTAGGCTAACAGTGGAGTTAGCAGAATGCAGTAGGCTAACAGTGGAGTTAGCAAGCTGCAGTAGGCTAACAGTGGAGTTAGCAGAATGCAGTAGGCTAACAGTGGAGTTAGCAGAATGCAGTAGGCTAACAGTGGAGTTAGCAAGCTGCAGTAGGCTAACAGTGGAGTTAGCAAGCTGCAGTAGGCTAACAGTGGAGTTAGCAAGCTGCAGTAGGCTAACAGTGGAGTTAGAAAGCTGCAGTAGGCTAACAGTGGAGTTAGCAAGCTGCAGTAGGCTAACAGTGGAGTTAGCAAGCTGCAGTAGGCTAACAGTGGAGTTAGCAAGCTGCAGTAGGCTAACAGTGGAGTTAGCAAGCTGCAGTAGGCTAACAGTGGAGTTAGCAAGCTGCAGTAGGCTAACAGTGGAGTTAGCAGAATACAGTAGGCTAACAGTGGAGTTAGCTAACTGCAGTAGGCTAACAGTGGAGTTAGCAGAATGCAGTAGGCTAACAGTGGAGTTAGCAGAATGCAGTAGGCTAACTCGAGCCTTCACAGTAGACTGGCCCCACGCTTATAGTCTTGGGCGGTATACCGTTTATACCCTATACCGGGGAATTTCAAAATACCAGGCTGTATGATTTTCGTGTGTGCTACGCCACTGCTTATAGCTAAGAGATCGAATAAATATAATCATAGATATAATCAAATCCTATTATATCCAGGTCAGGGCTCCAGCTGTGCATCTGCTTTGCTAACCTACTAGCTAAGTGACTAGATGTCAAGATCAAGCTTCTTGATTGTTATAGCAGACATTCAATCCCCTCCTGGTTCAAGATGCCTGTTGCCTATAAATAGTTTTTTTTTAAAGCACCGCTTGTGTGCAAATTCAATACTACCGTATACCCTGGTATGGTACAGGAAACATGAACATCTGGATACAGCCCAACCTTACCCACACTTCGTTTAATCCCCAAAACCATGTAAATCCCTCTTACAATGAGCAAGTCCACACATAGACTAACAGGCTTGACTGACTGAGGCCTAGATTCAATCCGATCAAGCGTTAACCGGCGATAGCTGTCACCCGCATAGCTGACGTTTTGGCTGTGTTGGAGGTGGGAACTGCTTTGGTGCTGTCAGATCGGGGAGCTGCTGCTCTTGTAATCATTGTCAGGAAGCCACACCCAGAAGGAGGAAGTGTACAGGCTATATAGAAATAATGACGTTCTAATTGAAAAATCATTAAACGAAATCATGAGGATTTCTATCAGCCTAATGGAGGTGCAGATTACATCTCACATTCCAGTGTTGGAGATTGTAAACAAAGGCTGTTAATGCGACTCCATGCGGCCAATGGCAATGTCCGCTTTAGGTATAATGCCGGTAGCCGCTTGTGGATTTGACAGAGCTAACGCAGTTTCAACTCACGACACATTTAAAAAACAACCCGCAATGCAGATTTCGGTTCTGATCCTAGGAATGGAGCCCCTAGAGTGCTCTGCAACAAAGACAAAGGCTAGTCCATGTGTGACCAGAACAGGGGAACTGTAGTATGCGCCCTACTTTAATGTACGTTGTTTAGAAATCTGATTTTTTGACCTCAAGTTACCCAAGGGTTTATCGGATTGATCTTGTTGTTGTTATCTTTCTATTATAAAACCTTTTAATCCAGCTGTGTGTGTGTGTGTGTGTGTGTGTGTGTGTGTGTGTGTGTGTGTGTGTGTGTGTGTGTGTGTGTGTGTGTGTGTGTGTGTGTGTGTGTGTGTGTGTGTGTGTGTGTGTGTGTGTGTGTGTGTGTGTGTGTGTGATCTAATCAGAGTTGAATGCACTACACGAGGAGATGAAGGATTATGGGTTTACCATTCTCGGGTTCCCCTCCAATCAGTTTGGAAAACAGGAGCCAGGAGAAAATCATGAGATTCTGGCCACTCTAAAGTAAGTATTGTTTGTCTCAAAGACCCGTTAACAATTGAACAGTCATTAAAATACATATAAAGTGGTCTAATGTATATGATATACTGTACATTACCAATGTTTTTATTATGAAGGTGAAATAAACCTGAAACTAATGCAAGTGTCTTGCATGCCAATAAAGGCAAATCCTCTGTCAATCAACAGAGCTTCATTTAGTTTGGGAAAAACATCCCAGGATTGGGAGATCAGTTTCTGAGAAGCGATATACAGATCCCTAAAGTATAGCTCGCTCTGAGAATAAGCAACATTCCTATGGTATCTGGTCCCTCTAGCCCACCTTAGACTCTACCCCTGGCCAGCTTAAACCCCATGTTCACCAGACTGTTAACCCTGGTTTCACCAGTGTCTGCCTTCAGTATATTTGGGTTTATAACCTGGGTTGTTAACCTCTAGTAAAAGCAGAGATTGTATGTTTAAGAAGCTTAACAGTGTTGTGGTTTGTGTTCGTGTCACATAGTCTGTCTATCTAGGGCAATAGCTTAGTGAGTTTGGCACCCATTAAAAAGGTCCTTTAAGTTCTCAAAAGCATGTCTAGCCAGTGTTTGTGTCCCAAATGGCACCCTATTCCCTAAATAGCGTGCTACTTTTGACAAGAGCATTATGAGGCCTGGTCAGAGCCTTATGGAGCCTGGTCAGAGCCTTATGGAGCCTGGTCAGAGCCTTATGGAGCCTGGTCCGATCGTTATGGGGACTGGTCAGAGCCTTATGGGGCCTTGTCAGAGCCTGGTCAGAGCCTTATGGAGCCTGGTCAAAGCCTTATGGGGCCTGGTCAGAGCCTTATGGGGCCTGGTCAGAGCCTTATGGAGCCTGGTCCGATCGTTATGGGGCCTGGTCAGATCCTTATGGAGCCTGGTCAGATCCTTATGGGCCCTGGTCAGATCCTTATGGACCCTGGTCAGATCCTTATGGGCCCTGGTCAGAACCTTATGGGCCCTGGTCAAAAGTAGGGGACTATATAGGGAATAGAGTACAATTTGGGAGGCAGCCCAGTGATAAGTGTGTCTCTCTCTCTCCTTGGGTTCCAGGCATGTCCGACCAGGAAATGGATTTGTTCCAAACTTCCTGCTATTCCAGAGGGGGGATGTGAACGGAGACACAGAACAAGGAGTCTACACTTTCCTTAAAGTAAGCAAGTGTTTAGAGAAAGTGTTCAGGAAACGCACTCAATATTCCCAGGTTTTCCAGAAATCCCAAAACCTTCAACCAAGGACTTCTGGAAAACTTCAACATTGGAAAGTTATCAGAAACAAGTTGACTGATTGTTGTCATCCTAGTGTACAGTGGAGTCAATAACACTTTGTGGGCGACTTACCTGGTCAGATTCCCACTATAATCCTGACTGAATTATTGGACAGATACTGTGGCTGTGACAGCTGGCAAAATCACCCTGTAACAGAAACGGAACTGGGTTACACAGAGAGAATTATACCGTACCATTCACTGTGTCTATTGGGTACAGACATTGTTTTTATAGGTCTAACAGTAAAGACATGTCATTTAATGGTACAAATGTATTCAATTTTTATTGTGGCATGAACACAACCAGTCATGATGTTTTCATCTGATTGTCAAATAAATCACTTCAAAAAGTAGGCTACCTCCGGCTGTTCACGTTCGCCCACTCCAAATAATCCCAGCATCCAAACAGTGCACTGTGCACGCGCCATTTAATGAATGGAAAGAGACCTCTGTTACAAACAGGGTCATTCTTTATTTCGTATTTGGGGTTCTTATGGATCCCCATTAGTTCCTGTCAAGGCAGCAGCTTCTCTTCCTGGGGTTTATCATGGATCCCCATTAGTTCCTGTCAAGGCAGCAGCTTCTCTTCCTGGGGTTTATCATGGATCCCCATTAGTTCCTGTCAAGGCAGCAGCTTCTCTTCCTGGGGTTTATCATGGATCCCCATTAGTTCCTGTCAAGGCAGCAGCTACTCTTCCTGGGGTTTATTATGGATCCCCATTAGTTCCTGCCAAGGCAGCAGCTACTCTTCCTGGGGTTTATTATGGATCCCCATTAGTTCCTGCCAAGGCAGCAGCTACTCTTCCTGGGGTTTATTATGGATCCCCATTAGTTCCTGCCAAGGCAGCAGCTACTCTTCCTGGTGTTTATTATGGATCCCCATTGGTTCCTGCCAAGGCAGCAGCTACTCTTCCTGGGGTTTATTATGGATCCCCATTAGTTCCTGCCAAGGCAGCAGCTACTCTTCCTGGGGTTTATTATGGATCCCCATTAGTTCCTGCCAAGGCAGCAGCTACTCTTCCTGGGGTTTATTATGGATCCCCATTAGTTCCTGCCAAGGCAGCAGCTACTCTTCCTGGGGTTTATTATGGATCCCCATTAGTTCCTGCCAAGGCAGCAGCTACTCTTCCTGGGGTTTATTATGGATCCCCATTAGTTCCTGCCAAGGCAGCAGCTACTCTTCCTGGGGTTTATTATGGATCCCCATTAGTTCCTGCCAAGGCAGCAGCTACTCTTCCTGGGGTTTATTATGGATCCCCATTAGTTCCTACCAAGGCAGCAGCTACTCTTCCTGGTGTTTATTATGGATCCCCATTAGTTCCTGCCAAGGCAGCAGCTACTCTTCCTGGGGTTTATTATGGATCCCCATTAGTTCCTGCCAAGGCAGCAGCTACTCTTCCTGGTGTTTATTATGGATCCCCATTAGTTCCTGCCAAGGCAGCAGCTACTCTTCCTGGTGTTTATTATGGATCCCCATTAGTTCCTTCCAAGGCAGCAGCTACTCTTCCTGGTGTTTATTATGGATCCCCATTAGTTCCTGCCAAGGCAGCAGCTACTCTTCCTGGTGTTTATTATGGATCCCCATTAGTTCCTGCCAAGGCAGCAGCTACTCTTCCTGGGGTTTATTATGGATCCCCATTAGTTCCTGCCAAGGCAGCAGCTACTCTTCCTGTTGTCCAGCAACATTAAAGCAGTTATATACAGTTTAAAATATTACATGACATTACATTTCATAACATTTTACCCAACACATTTAGTGTGTTCCCTCAGGCCTCTACTCTACTACAACACCCATGTGCACATGTGTGTGTAGTGTGTTTTATGTGTGTGTCTCTTCACAGTCCCCGCTGTTTCATAAGGGGTATTTTGTCATTTTTTAAATCTAATTTTACCGCTTGCATCAGTTAGCTGATGTGGAATAGAGTTCCATGTAGTCATGGCTCTATGTAGTACTGTGGAATAGAGTTCCATGTTGTCATGTCTCTATGTAGTACTGTGGAATAGAGTTCCATGTAGTCATGGCTCTATGTAGTACTGTGGAATAGAGTTCCATGTAGTCATGGCTCTATGTAGTACTGTGGAATAGAGTTCCATGTAGTCATGGCTCTATGTAGTACTGTGGAATAGAGTTCCATGTAGTCATGGCTCTATGTAGTACTGTGGAATAGAGTTCCATGTAGTCATGGCTCTATGTAGTACTGTGGAATAGAGTTCCATGTAGTCATGGCTCTATGTAGTACTGTGGAATAGAGTTCCATGTAGTCATGGCTCTATGTAGTACTGTGGAATAGAGTTCAATGTAGTCATGTCTCTCTATGTAGTACTGTGGAATAGAGTTCCATGTAGTCATGGCTCTATGTAGTACTGTGGAATAGAGTTCCATGTAGTCATGGCTCTATGTAGTACTGTGGAATAGAGTTCCATGTAGTCATGTCTCTATGTAGTACTGTGGAATAGAGTTCCATGTAGTCATGTCTCTATGTAGTACTGTGGAATAGAGTTCCATGTAGTCATGGCTCTATGTAGTACTGTGGAATAGAGTTCCATGTAGTCATGGCTCTATGTAGTACTGTGGAATAGAGTTCCATGTAGTCATGGCTCTATGTAGTACTGTGGAATAGAGTTCCATGTAGTCATGGCTCTATGTAGTACTGTGGAATAGAGTTCCATGTAGTCATGGCTCTATGTAGTACTGTGGAATAGAGTTCCATGTAGTCATGGCTCTATGTAGTACTGTGGAATAGAGTTCCATGTAGTCATGGCTCTATGTAGTACTGTGGAATAGAGTTCCATGTAGTCATGGCTCTATGTAGTACTGTGGAATAGAGTTCCATGTAGTACTGTGGAATAGAGTTCCATGTAGTCATGGCTCTATGTAGTACTGTGGAATAGAGTTCCATGTAGTCATGGCTCTATGTAGTACTGTGTGTCTCCCATAGTCTGTTCTGGACTTGGAGATTGTGAATATGTCTTTGGTGGCATGTCTTGTGGGGTATGTATGGGTGTCTGAGCTGTGTGCTGGTTGCCACAAAGAGGGATCTCGAAAAATTACAACTGTCTCAGAACAGGGCAGCACAGCTGGCCCTTAAATGTACACAGAGAGCTAACATTAATGACATGTATGTCAATATCTCTTGGCTCAAATGTGGAGGAGAGATTGACTTCATCACTACTTGTTTTTGTAAGAAGTGTTGACAAGCTGAATGCTTGGTGCAGTCCAAGTGGGACAAAACTAGAGCCTGTAGGACCTGGCTTGTTGATAGTTCTGTTAAGAAAGTAGAGAAATGCTTTATTATGGACAGACAACTGTAATGACATTCAGCAGGTGTCATTAGGCCTACAACACTGGCTGTATTCATGGTTGCCAAGGGAAACCATGCTTAACCAAAAATGTGAACAAGAAAAAAGCGTCAGAGGGAGCGAAACAGCACCCCTTTGTCCCAGTATTTTTAGCCCATGTATCTCATGCACTCTGGACAAAAAGAGTATGACTTGGGATCCTTCCTGTAGCTCTCGTAACATCCTTCTGATAGGACAACATAACCTGCCCAACGGTAGTTCTAACCCTGTCTTCTAGAACTGTTCTAACACTAACCCTGCCTTCTAGAACTGTTCTAACCCTGTTTTCTAGAACTGTTCTAACCCTGTCTTCTAGAACTGTTAACCCAATAACCCCCTCTTCTAGAACTGTTAACCCAATAACCCCCCCTCTTCTAGAACTTTTAACCCAATAACCCCCTCTTCTAGAACTGTTCTAACACTATAACCCTGCCTTCTAGAACTGTTCTAATCCTGTTTTCTAGAACTGTTCTAACCCTGTCTTCTAGAACTGTTCTAACCCTGCCTTCTAGAACTGTTCTAACCCTTTTTTCTAGAACTGTTCTAACCCTGTCTTCTATAACTGTTCTAACCCTGTCTTCTAGAACTGTTAACCCAATAACCCCCTCTTCTAGAACTGTTCTAACACTATAACCGTCTTCTAGAACTGTTCTAACCCTGCCTTCTAGAACTGTTCTAACCCTGTTTTCTAGAACTGTTCTAACACTATAACCCTGTCTTCTAGAACTGTTAACCCAATAACCCCCTCTTCTATAACTGTTCTAACACTATAACCCTGCCTTCTAGAACTGCTTTAACCCTATAACCACCTCTTCTAGAACTGTTCTAACCCTATAACCACCTCTTCTAGAACTGTTCTAACCCTATAACCCCTCTTCTAGAACTGTTCTAACCCTATAACCCCCTCTTCTAGAACTGTTCTAACCCTATAACCCTGTCTTCTAGAATTGTTAACCCAATAACCCTGTCTTCTAGAACTGTTCTAACCCTATAACCCTGTTTTCTAGAACTGTTCTAACACTATAACCCTGTCTTCTAGAACTGTTCTAACCCTATAACCCCGTCTTCTAGAACTGTTCTAACCCTATAACCCTGCCTTGTAGAATTGTTCTAACCCTATCTTCTAGAACTGTTCTAACCCTATAACTCTGTCTTCTAGAACTGTTCTAACCCTGTCTTCTAGAACTGTTCTAACCCTATAACCCTGTCTTCTAGAACTCCTGCCCGCCAGTAGGGGACAGCTTTGAGAACCCCACCAACAGGCTGTTCTGGGAGCCCCTGAAGATCAACGACATCAAGTGGAACTTTGAGAAGTTCCTGGTCGGACCGGATGGGAAGCCCGTGATGAGGTGGTTCCCCCGGGTCCCAGTGTCTGAGGTTCGGGAGGACATCCTCAAATACATCCGTCAACTCTTCTCCCAGTCCACCCAGCAGAACATTGACTAAGATTTAACGTGCCCCAAATGGCACCCTAATCCCAAGATAGTGCACTACTGGAAATTCTCCAATTCACCAGGGCCCACAGGGCTCTGGTCAAAAGTAGTGCACTATATTGGGAATATGGTGCCATTTAGGATGCGGCCTGTGTTATCAGGGCTGGGGTCGATTCCATGTCAATGGAGTAAATTCCTGTATTGAAATTCAGCCTACAGATTTATTAGATTCCCCTTTTAGATGCACGAAAACACAGTGGACTGGTTTCCAGGGTCCAGATTACACCTCTTTCTGGACTAAAAAGCACTTTCAATGGAAATTCTCCAATGAGTATGCTGTCATTTTATTCCAAGAGTAGGCTGAATCTGGATCAAGGAAACCAATGTCATAAAACACTATTTTCCCCCCATCCTTGTCGAAAACCTCTGACAAGCCATGTATGTGTAGAATAGAACATCATTCAACTGATTCGTAGAAGAAAATGTCAATCAATTCAAATGTATGGCTGGCTGTGGTGGTAGTGGGTAAGGGTCGTAGAGGAGGTGGCATGTTGTATGAAGGTGAGGCTTGAAAACAGAGCGTCTGTGGTGCCAAACCTGAGTTCTAGGGTCCAGGCCAGTCCTTCAGTGCATTCAGGCTGGGCCTGGTAACCCTGGGAGTCATGTTACCTCCTGGTCCTGCCACCTGACTAATTCATGTCAATAAATCACGTCAGTATAACATGGTGCCAAGTTCTTCCTGTAAACGATGATGAACTGTGGTGTGTGTGTGTGTGGCCACTCAAATGCTTTCACAAAATGTCTAGGTCAACAAATAACTTTTTTTTTTTAAATGAAGATGACCACCAGAGTAAGACGTACGAAGACATTTAGGATATGTTTATATTAAGCCAGTTTAAATACAAACAGTCTCATCACATCAGTAATGTGCTTTTTCCCCTCCTGCCTACACTCCAGAATTACAAACTAGAAAAAGACCACTGCCAGAGGGGGAAAAAAAACAAGGCATTCCTTTCAAAGAGCACTTCAACCATTCTGGAATCTAACGTCTTAAAAAAAATAAGTCTGATCCAACTGGATTTACAGTGAATTAAACACCCATCTTTACCAGTCTGAATGCAACATACACCAAGGTTTATAATACCCATACATATGCAATCCTATGTAGCTTGGATTCAGGAGATTAGTTCACCACCAAACCAAAATCACACATCAGAAGGATTGGTGGCTCTAGGGGTGGTGACCAACCCCCTCGCCCCTTAAAACTCCAGACACTAGTGAAGATATCAAAACATCGTAAAGTATAGTAGTAATAACTCCACGCCACTCCACACCTATCCAATCCTCTGATCAACAGAAGTACCCGGGGTAAGGTACAAGGCTGGGTTTGGAATTCAAACCGGCTCTTGACGGTATCAGAGGCTCACAGGACTGCCGGATAGATAGGATGGAGCTGCTGGTCTTACAGGATTGAGACAGAAGCCAGCAGAGTCAGGGATGTGGCCCAAACAGCACCCTTTTCCCTATATAAAAAAAAGGGACTTTTGACCAGGGCCGGGAGTCTGGCTGAGGTGGTTTATCACGGAGGTAATCGCTGACTGACTGATCCTTGGGGGTTAGCAGATTCTCCGTAAAAAAAAAAAAAGCTTAATTTCCTCTGATGTAAAATAAAAAAAAGACACGACTGACAGGTTAAAAGCAATATGATGGAGACCAATTGTACCCTGTTAACTCAATATAAAAATGCACATATTACAGCACCTACAGTATACTGACCATACTCTGCTAGCAGAGTGCTCAGGTAGGCTAACGTTTACAGCAACCAGAACAGGCCAACTGTAGTGCTATCAACTGTCAGCATTAGGGAAGGAAAGGAAGTCAGGAAAGGAAGCCATTCAAGACTATTGGGACAAAGCCTGGATACACTACGACCTATGACCCAATCCTCCAGACATATGACTGGACAGCTTTGGGGGTAAATATGTTGAGGACTTATCTACCTTAGGATAGCAATACATATTGAAATCGATTATCAAATATTTAAACCAATTAAAATAAAAAAAGGTGTTACATTGGTCATTTTTGGCCAATCGGGTACATGCGCATGTATGTGTGTAACCAACATACGATGTCAATAGCTACAATATATTGGGAGTACACTAACAGAAAGAACAGCATTACTGAAAGACAAGTGATCTACAGTTAGTTAATGCAACCATCAAAAAACAGTAGATTATAAATAAAATGACGACAACAATCATGATTTTTTTTTGGGGGGGAAGGGCATGATATACCAGCTAAATTCACTTCCCAAGTTTAATGTGTTATAACAATCACTGTATGAACAGTTATACTTGTGGTAGAGTTCTAGAACACCAACAGTAATGAACACATCCCACGGTTACGATTTCTATGGATTCCAATTCCAAGGCAATTGACCTTTTTTTCATTATATAAATCGTTGGAATGAATACAAGTAGTACTTGTTGTTATTGACATGGGATAATAGACCTTTTGACCTTACGAGAAACAAAACAGCTTTGTAGAAACTTTACATATTTTGCAAGTGGGACGATCGTCAATAGCCGTTAATCTCATGGGTATATTGTCTTAAATATTACATTTGGATCATTTCTACCTATTACACACAAATGACTTCAGTTCCTGCATAGAATCATATGAAGCAGATGTTGAATCTCCCCCCAAAAAATGAAGAGGTTAAAAAAGAAACGCATCTAAATTATAATATATTTCTGAATAGCGAAAACAGTGTTTCACAAGTAGGCTTATAAAAAGGCAAGTATAAACAACATTACAACAGGATATCTACAGTTCAGTAGGAAAATTATAGTTCAGATCACACCTGGTCAACAGAAAACTAACTGATTCATGCTGCTACCACCCAGCTGGCTCCACGGTCAGAGAACAAATGGTAGAGAGGACCTTAGTGCTTTCCAGGGTCAATATTCTATCGCTCTCTTCTTCCAAACCCAGTTGCGGTGGACTGATCTATAGACAAGAGTAGAGGAAAAGGTTTAGCTCTTAAGCAATCAGCCACTCCAGAGAACGAGAGAGAGAGAGAGAGTTTTGCAACAAACAAACAAACAAATATTCAGGTAACTTTTCCCAACCAGATATCCTGGTTGGAGGATCCAGAATGTCCTGCTTCCGGGTGATCTTCCAACCAGGTTTTCCAGAAGTTTGCAACCCTTTTTTCCACAGCCATCTGTTGTGTCAGCTTACCCATGTTCTCTGGTGGTGGTCTGGAACCATCCCCGGCGCCGGCCCACCTGGGTCCTCTGGGCTGGGGGAACGATGACAGCACCGGGAATCACATTTTTATTCATACAAGTCCTTTTTTACATAAATTGTCACAAAGTGCTTTACGGTAACCCAGCAAAACAGCCTCCAAAACAGCTGCTTCGTGGCCAGGGGAAAACGCTTCTCTGTCAGTAGCTATTTTTTATTTTATTTTACATTTATTTAACTCGGCAAGTCAGTTAAAGAACAAATTCTTATTTTCAATGACGGCCTAGGAACAGTGGGTTAACTGCCTGTTCAGCGGCAGAACAACAGATGTTGTACCTTGTACCTTGTCAGCTCGGGGATTTGAACTTGCAACCTTTCGGTTACTAGTCCAATGCTCTAACCACTAGGCTACCCTGCCGCTATAATCTAAGGGTAGTGGCTAGCGGTCCATTTGGGATTGGGTCACTGGATCATATTCACTAGGAACCAAAACGGAAGAAAAACAAACCAAAATAGGGAACGACAACCTGAAAAAGGTCCAATAAGAAAACGCTTATTTTCTTTTTCGATTTTGCAAAACAGTTTCCGCTAATAAATCTATTGTGATACGGACCCTTACCGGTGTGAAGTCGCTACGTTCCGTTTGAGCTACACTGTCGGCGGCCGCGGCGATGTTGAGGATCCTGGGTTGTATTGTCCGGACGTCCTGTCCCGGGCCTCCTCCTGGAGCCACCTGCATAAAGGGACCACAGTAGGGAGGGCTCAGAGGGCCGTTCATAGTGCCTGAGGAGGGGTCTGAGGTACGCCTCTGCTGCTGCTGCTGGCCCTACCAGGGAACACAGGGACACACACCTCGGTGACCCCGGTCAGAGCAGAGTAAAGCAGGGCAAGCAGGCAGGTAGAGGAAGCACAGCGTCCAGTCACTTGGATTTATACAACAGATCTAGCAGAGGAATGTTCCAGTAGTTTGAGATATAACTGGAGTAAAGCACAGCCCTAGTTGGTGCTCCTCAAACAGACAAGAAGTGAAGCACAGCACACAGCCATTTGTACTTATCTAAATCAGGAGAAATCCATCCTATTGCTGTCATTACTTCAGGGATGTCTTTAAGTGCCATGTGAAACTAGACTGATATGGCTTGTCTTCACATGACTGTGGTGGTAAACCAGTCTGTCTGACTGAGGGGTTAGCCTATAATACCTGTACGAATGGACTAGGATCATCACAGCCATGTGAAGACAAGCTAAACCCGTCTATAGTGGGAGATGAGAAGAGGCCCGGTGACTACAGTACCAGTCTATAGTGGGAGATGAGAAGAGGCCCGGTGACTACAGTACCCGTCTATAGTGGGAGATGAGAAGAGGCCCGGTGACTACAGTACCCGTCTATAGTGGGAGATGAGAAGAGGCCCGGTGACTACAGTACCCGTCTACAGTGGGAGATGAGAAGAGGCCCGGTGACTACAGTACCCGTCTATAGTGGGAGATGAGAAGAGGCCCGGTGACTACAGTACCCGTCTATAGTGGGAGATGAGAAGAGGCCCGGTGACTACAGTACCCGTCTATAGCGGGAGATGAGAAGAGGCCCGGTGACTACAGTACCCGTCTATAGCGGGAGATGAGAAGAGGCCCGGTGACTACAGTACCCGTCTATAGTGGGAGATGAGAAGAGGCCCGGTGACTACAGTACCCGTCTATAGTGGGAGATGAGAAGGGACTGAGGCCCGGTGACTACAGTACCCGTCTATAGCGGGAGATGAGAAGAGGCCCGGTGACTACAGTACCCGTCTATAGTGGGAGATGAGAAGGGACCGGTGACTACAGTACCCGTCTATAGTGGGAGATGAGAAGAGGCCCGGTGACTACAGTACCCGTCTATAGCGGGAGATGAGAAGAGGCCCGGTGACTACAGTACCCGTCTATAGCGGGAGATGAGAAGAGGCCCGGTGACTACAGTACCCGTCTACAGTGGGAGATGAGAAGAGGCCCGGTGACTACAGTACCCGTCTATAGCGGGAGATGAGAAGGGACTGAGGCCCGGTGACTACAGTACCCGTCTATAGTGGGAGATGAGAAGAGGCCCGGTGACTACAGTACCCGTCTACAGTGGGAGATGAGAAGGGACTGAGGCCCGGTGACTACAGTACCCGTCTATAGTGGGAGATGAGAAGGGACCGGTGACTACAGTACCCGTCTATAGCGGGAGATGAGAAGAGGCCCGGTGACTACAGTACCCGTCTATAGTGGGAGATGAGAAGGGACTGAGGCCCGGTGACTACAGTACCCGTCTATAGTGGGAGATGAGAAGAGGCCCGGTGACTACAGTACCCGTCTATAGCGGGAGATGAGAAGAGGCCCGGTGACTACAGTACCCGTCTACAGTGGGAGATGAGAAGGGACTGAGGCCCGGTGACTACAGTACCCGTCTATAGCGGGAGATGAGAAGGGACTGAGGCCCGGTGACTACAGTACCCGTCTATAGCGGGAGATGAGAAGGGACTGAGGCCCGGTGACTACAGTACCCGTCTATAGCGGGAGATGAGAAGGGACTGAGGCCCGGTGACTACAGTACCCGTCTATAGTGGGAGATGAGAAGAGGCCCGGTGACTACAGTACCCGTCTATAGCGGGAGATGAGAAGAGGCCCGGTGACTACAGTACCCGTCTATAGTGGGAGATGAGAAGGGACTGAGGCCCGGTGACTACAGTACCCGTCTATAGTGGGAGATGAGAAGAGGCCCGGTGACTACAGTACCCGTCTACAGTGGGAGATGAGAAGAGGCCCGGTGACTACAGTACCCGTCTATAGTGGGAGATGAGAAGAGGCCCGGTGACTACAGTACCCGTCTATAGTGGGAGATGAGAAGGGACCGGTGACTACAGTACCCGTCTATAGCGGGAGATGAGAAGAGGCCCGGTGACTACAGTACCCGTCTACAGTGGGAGATGAGAAGGGACTGAGGCCCGGTGACTACAGTACCTGTTTATGATGCTGCATCTGTAGTCTCTCCAGCTTGCATCTCTCCCTCTGGGCCTGGACAAGATGTCAGAGGAACAAACCAACAGAAATGGATGAACACACATCAGGAAAACCCACACATGGCAGGTGGAGGAGATGAGAACCCCCCTAGTCAATGCAAATTGCTGTGAAACAGTCTGCATCCCAAGAGGCACCCTATTCAGTGCACTATTGACCAGGGCCCATAGGTATGTGCACTACATAGAGAATGGGGTGCCATTTAGGAAGCAGATGAAAGCAGCTCCTAACCTGATTGGTGAGGTTGGTCACCTGACCCTGCAGCCTCTCCACCTGTCTCCTCAAGTCCTCCTTTTCCTCGTTCATTCGTTCCCTGTCGCTCCGCTCTTTCCTAAAGTCCTCCTCAAAGATCTTCACCTGAGAGAGTAGATACAGCAATGGGAGGAGGATTACCTCGGGTACTAAATTAGTGAGGGAGGAGGATTACCTCAGGTACTAAGTGTGTCTAACTGACCTGTTCCTTTAACACCGTTATCTGAGTGAGAAGCTCCTGCCTCAAGTTACTAGGCATGTCGTCATGGTTACCACTGGTGCCCTGGCACGGTGGCTGCTGGGAGGACGGGGGAGGATGCAGGTTCAGGGCCTTTTCTAAAGCCTGAAGGGTGGCAGAGGGAGACAGTAAATTAGAACACAGTACACACATACACAGTGTACACACACACACACACAGTACACACACACACGATAGAGACCCTGTTGAGGCGTTGTATCTCCTTCTCCTGGTACTCTCTCTGTTTACTGAGGGGCAGCAGCTGATCCTGCAGGTAACGAATCTTCTGCTTCAACTCTGTGGTCTCAGAGTTCAGACACTCCTTCTCCCCCTGAAAACATTCATACAACATTACCATAACCTTTTCAGAGTTCATTCAGTTTAAACCAGACTGAAGGATGTCAAATTCTGATAAGTAATGTTCCAACATGTCAGAGACTGTCAGGTTAAAGGTCATTTGATGGTGACCTAACACTGACCAACATCATATCATAGTCAACCTGGTATGTTTTTGCAAAAAAGGTTCTACCCCCCAAGCCATTAGACTGCTGAACAGCTCCTACCCCCAAGCCACCAGACTGCTGAACAGCTCCTACCCCCAAGCCATCAGACTGCTGAACAGCTCCTACCCCCAAGCCACCAGACTGCTGAACATCTCCTACCCCCAAGCCACCAGACTGCTGAACAGCTCCTACCCCCAAGCCACCAGACTGCTGAACAGCTCCTACCCCCAAGCCACCAGACTGCTGAACAGCTCCTACCCCCCAAGCCACCAGACTGCTGAACAGCTCCTACCCCCAAGCAACCAGACTGCTGAACAGCTCCTACCCCCAAGCCACCAGACTGCTGAACAGCTCCTACCCCCAAGCCATCAGACTGCTGAACAGCTCCTACCCCCACGCCACCAGACTGCTGAACAGCTCCTACCCCCAAAGCCACCAGACTGCTGAACAGCTTCTACCCCCCAAGCCACCAGACTGCTGAACAGCTCCTACCCCCAAGCCACCAGACTGCTGAACAGCTTCTACCCCCCAAGCCACCAGACTGCTGAACAGCTCCTACCCCCAAGCCACCAGACTGCTGAACAGCTCCTACCCCCCAAGCCACCAGACTGCTGAACAGCTCCTACCCCCCAAGCCACCAGACTGCTGAACAGCTCCTACCCCCAAGCCACCAGACTGCTGAACAGCTCATCAAAATGGCTACCCAGACTATTTGTATTGAGCCCCTTTATTATTTACACTGAACCTTGCACTGGACTCTACCCACACATACTACACTGACAGTCCCAACACACACAGACTACATATGCTCACACACACACACATTTAATATCTATCCTGATTACCTAGTCACTTACCTACATTCCCTTCAGAACGTATTCACACCCATTGATTTATTCTACATGTTGTGTTACTGCCTGAATTGAAAATGGATTAGATTTAAGATGTTTTGCCAGTGGCCAATGGGGACTTTAATACAGTCACAGAGTTTAATGGTCAGAAAACGGAGTATGGATCAACAACATTATAGTTACTCTACAATACTAACCTAAATGACAGAGTGAAAAGAAGGAAGCCTGTACAGAATAAAACATATTCTAGAACATGCATCCTGTTTGCAACAAGGCACTCAAAGTGAAACTGCAAAAGAAGTGGAAAATAAATGAACTTTTTGTCCTGAATACAAAGTGTTGTATTGGATTTGCCCCAAACATATTACCGAGTACCACTCCCCATATTTCCAAGCATGGTGGGGGCTGCATCATGTTATGGGTATGCTTGTAATCATAAAGGACTGGGGAGTTTTTCAGGATAAAAAAAAAGAAATGGAATGGAGCTAAGCATAGGCAAAATGCTAGAGGAAAACCTGGTTCAGTCTGCTTTCCACCAGACAATGGTGCAGACACCAGACAATGGTACTTTTTGGAGAAATGTCCTCTGGTCTGATGAAACAAAAAGACAACTGTTTGGCCATAATGACCATTGTTATGTTTGGGGAAAAAAGGGGGAGGCTTGCAAGCCAAAGAACACCATCCCAACCGTGAAGCACGGGGGTGGCAGTATCATGTTGTGCAGGTGTTTTGCTGCAGGAGGGACTGGTGCACTTCACAAAATAGATGGCATCATGAGGCAGAAAAATTATGTGGATATATTGAAGCAACATTTCAAGACATCAGTCAGGAAGTTAAAGCTTGGTTGCAAATGGATCTTCCGAATGGACAATGACCCCAAGCATACTTCCAAAGTTATGGCAAAATGGCTTAAGGACAACAAAGTCAAGGTAATGGAGTGGCCATCACAAAGCCCTGACCTCAAGCCTATAGATAATTTGTGGGCAGAACTGAAAAAGCGTGTACGAGCAAGGAGGCCTACAAACCTGACTCAGTTACACCAGCTCTGTCAGGAGGAATGGGCCACAATTCACCCAAATTATTGTGGGAAGCTTGTGGAAGGCTACCCGAAACATTTGACCCAAGTTGAACAATTTAAAGGCAATGCTACCAAATACTAATTGAGTGTATGTAAAACTCCTGACCCACTGGGAATGTGATGAAAGAAAATAAAATCTTAAATAAATCACTCTCTACAAAATCACTCTCTCTTACTCTACTCCCTTAAAATAAAAAGGAGGTGAGATTATTTTATCCATTTTGAATCCCGGCTGTAACAACAAAATGTGGAATAAGTCTGAACACTCTGAAGGCCCCGGAGACTACCCTGAAGGCCCCGGAAACTACTCTGAAGGCCCCGGAGACTACTCTGAAGGCCCCGGAGACTACTCTGAAGGCCCCGGAGACTACCCTGAAGGCCCCGGAGACTACCCTGAAGGCCCCGGAGACTACCCTGAAGGCCCCGGAAACTACTCTGAAGGCCCCGGAGACTACTCTGAAGGCCCCGGAGACTACCCTGAAGGGCCCGGAGACTACCCTGAAGGGCCCGGAGACTACCCTGAAGGCCCTGTACATGTGAATATTACATCAATTATCTTAACCTGGTATCCCTGCACATAGACTCAGTACTGGTGTGTGTGTGTATATATATATATTAGTACTCTGCATTGTTGAGAAAAGGCTCATAACTAAGCATTTCACGGTTAAGTCTACACCTGTTGTATTCGGCGCATGTGACAAAATGTAACATTACATCAGAAAAATTTGCACACAGAAGAAGTTATTAGGATAATTCAGTTGCTACTGGCAGCCTGCAGTACCTCGGTTGGCCTTCAACTCGAGATACTCAATGAGAGGGGGCAGCACTGAGCTAGCCCGCAACGTCACTTCCTGGAGTAGCTTAATCTGTGCATGTTATGTCTACATACATATTTGATTTCCTTGGCTTCAAATGAGCTATTTTGAGTCCATTGTGTCACAACAGACTGGTGAGAAATACTCATTGGACCGTGGCGGAGTGGGCTGGAGCGGTTCTCCTCCACGCTGACATGCACGTGTTCCCAGCAGTGAAGACCGGACACACACACACACACACACACACACACAATGTTGTGTACGTTGTTGGGTTTGTATACGTCTTGAGGACATGGTTGGGTCTATACTAGGTTTCTGTCTGTTCTCACCTGTACATTCTCAATCTTGGACTTGGCGAGCAGCAGCTTCTTATCGTAGTCCCGCTGCCTCTGTTCTCGCTCCGCCTCTAACTCCTGCACGGCCTTCTGGGAGTCCGCTAGCCGCTGACGCAGGTCTGTGATCTGATCGGGGGGAGGTTCAAACTCTTAAATACAGGGAGTATGTCTTTTCAACGAGACACATGATCAGAATCATCATTTCAGACTCAGAAGAATGATGTGGAGCAGTTTAGGGTTAGCCCCAAATCTCCGAGCCGTGGAAGTGTGTGTGGGCGTGTAGGTGTGTGCGTCTCAGTGTGTGGGTCTCAGTGTGTGGGTGTGTGGACCACAGCAGGAACAGTGAGTACCAGAGAGGTGAGGGGATTTCTGATGTGTCACTAGAACATGTGGTTGACACACACACACACACACACACCCTGGGTGTCAGAGTACACACCACTACATCTTCTCCATCAACACACACACACACAGGTTACTATATGAACACAGTGTGTGTGTGTGTGTGTGTGTGTGTGTGTGTGTGTGTGAGAGAGAGATATAACATACCTTCTGTTCAAACTGTGACTTCATCGAGTTCCACTGGGCATCCCATTGCTTGTTAACATCCAGTACCTGTTATCATCATCATCATCACAACAGAAATATGACTGAAACCAATACGTCATGTACACATTTTTTCACACTCTCTCAAGCGGGAACACGAACACCTTATCAAGACTGTGTCCCAAAATGTCTCCCTATAAAAAGTGCACTACTATGTATTGACCCAGGTCAAAACTAGTGCACTACTATGTATTGACCCAGGTCAAAACTAGTGCACTACTATGTATTGACCCAGGTCAAAACTAGTGCCCTACTATGTATTGACCCAGGTCAAAACTAGTGCACTACTATGTATTGACCCAGGTCAAAACTAGTGCACTACTATGTATTGACCCAGGTCAAAACTAGTGCACTACTATGTATTGACCCAGGTCAAAACTAGTGCACTACTATGTATTGACCCAGGTCAAAACTAGTGCACTATTTTTTTTTAAGGGAATAGGGTGTCATTTGGGACATACACATTTATAACAAATACTTTTTTTTACGTGGCAAGAGAACACCTGGTGTAACGTTGAGAGGGACTCACATCTTTCCTCTGCTTCTCTAGAAGCTTGATCTTCTTCTCGTAGGCCTCTGGGTCACAGGGCTTGGCCAGGGCTTTCTCCATCTCTGTGGCATTCCCCCTCCGCTGTAGTACAAGGGATATAAAACATGATGATTCTTTAAAAACAAAAGGAATAATCCAATTCCAAACCTGTTTTTTTTTTGTTGGTATTTGTTTTCATTAGATCCCACTGTTGATACAGTGACAAAAATGCCCCCCCCCCCCCCCATATCAGCGATCACATTTTCAAGACATAGGACTTTCAAAAAGCTAACTGTCAAAACATCACAATGATGCGTTTCGCAATAAATGATTAGAAAAGTAATTCATTCACAGAGAACCACTCTGCAACAGGACAAGGATATGAAACATACATTGCTCTTAAAATTCCCCGCACTAGTACAGATCACCATCTACACAAGTCCTGTCATAAAAATAAACATGTGCTTTTTTGGGGAAGTCTCTCAGAGACATTCTACAGTGACCAAAATGGGACAATGTGAGAAAAAAAAGCATTACAGTAGTACTACTGTCAATCACATCCCCATACTGTACAGTACGTTAGGATGAGACATCAGTCATGGTAACTGTTCTACTACCGCGATGCCTGGCAATGACCTGACTCATACTGCCAATGCTCAATACGGAAACTAGAGTATTTAAAAACTGGAGTGTTTACTGTAACAGCGCACATCCTGAAATGATGCTGTGGGTTCCTAGACGTCTATGCTGATCAGTCTCCCCTCTCTCTCTCCCCCCCAGCTTTTAATGTGCTCTGAATCAGACAGGTGCCATTCCATCCATTCTGGGGAGGGATTTTCATACCTTCTGTGGTGTGCTGACCTCCATCTTGGATCTAACGCTGGCAGTTTCCTCTTTCACCACGTCTTCTTTGGCTTCTGGCTGCCCCTCGCTCTCTGCCACGGTCTCTCCTGCTCCCGTTACCTGCTCTTTCAGCTTCAGGTTCTCTGGTCTGCAGTGACCAGCAGGGTTAGTGTCACTATGCAGTTATAGAGATATCTGGACTATGTATCACAGTGTTTAGTAGGAGGAATGTGCTGCTTGGCAGAGCCCTAGAATATTCTCTGGGAAGACCCTACAGCCCCACTGAGGTAGGGAGATTATTAGGGCAATTCCGGGAATCATCAGAAACAAAACTTTGACCAACTGTCACTTCACTTGAAGCTTTGTAGTTGCTGGACAGAGAATCATTGTGAAAAAGAAAAGTGAAAGTCCACTTATAATTTACTGACTACCAAGAGTTTATTGCCTTTATTTAAGCTCAATAAACTCCAACAAAGTACTAAACTTGACTTAGGAGCAGAAAACAGGATGAAGCCAACCGTTTCAATTCACAATAGTAAATGTAAACTCCTCCTCTCCCCTGGGGAGATGAAACCGAATGCAGAGAAAATACAACAACTCACCTCAACAGTTCCACATCTCCATTTCTGTACTGAAGGTCTTCCTCCATCTTCTTTCTCAGCTCGCTGTTCTCGTGTCTGAGCTGCTCACAAAGAGTCTAGACGAAAACAGAGGGACACGCATTAGTAACACAGCACTGTCCTCCTGTACCAGGACACACCCCCCCCTGACCGAGGCAGTCCCGTTCTGTTCCCCCTTTTCCTTCCCCATCGGACTCCATCTCGACCACGGTCACCATGGGACGCTCGATGGTGAGAGACTTCGGCCTGCCTACGGCCTGTGGGCCGACCAAGGTCCAGCGTCACCCAGGCGCCCGTGTCTGAGACATCAATTCCCTTCTGCCCACTGTTCTAGCCAACTACTCTAATACTGGCACCATCGTCACTCACTTTGGCAATCTGAGGAACCGTAGAAGGACTACAACATTGTCTTGAACACCCTTGTTGGCACAGGGAAGAGAATAATCATATCTGGCCCGATGCCGTACTATAGAAAGGGTTCGGAAAGTTACAGCCGCCTCGCTGCCCTAAAGGAGTCCCTGAAGAAACTTTGCACAGACAGGAACGTCTCTGTGACAATTTTGACTTGCTGTGGGAGCAACCAACACTCTTTTAAAGAGAGGGGATTCTCCCTAACCACAGTGGTTCCAGGATGATCTCCTTCAACATAGTGAACCTCTAGGCTAGTGCTCCAGTCCCCCCCTGTCATAATAAGCAATAGTCTGGGTGGCCGGACTATTTACAGCAGTTCTTATAGCTTGGGGGCAGAAGCTGGTAAGGAACCTTTTGGTTCTAGACTTGGCGCTCCAGTACCGCTTGCTGTGCGGTAGCATGGAACTCTGCCACCCCAGGAAACTCAAGCTAGCAATAAAACCCGATAAAAGAACACCTTACAGCATATAAAGAGACATATACATACATATATATACACACACACACACACACACACACACACACATATATATATATATATATATATTAAAATGAATTTGTATTGTATTTTGAATTATATGATGTATTGTGTTATGCATTTCATTTGTTGTGTTTCGTTTCCTATTTGGACCCAGGAAGACTAGACGCTGGTTTTGCAACATCATTTGGTTCAGCATCAGGAATGACAAAATACACAACTGTTATTCGCTATTCAGGTCACATGCTGAATTTCCAGTCTTTGAAATACCTGTGTGGACATTTGTCTACTTGCCTGGCTGTCTACCTGCCCCTCTCCCCTGTCAGTTACCTGTAGGAGGGAGGTCCTCTGCTCGTTCTTCTGGACCTTGGAGGAGAGGTGGTGGAACTCGACAGCCATGCGTCCCAGGTGGGCTAGGAGCTGGTTGGGGTTGGACGCCTCAGCAAAGATACCGAAGGAGCTTTCTAGACGCTGTAGCTGACTGGTTAACTCCTGGTTCTCCTGAGGAAGCTGTCCTGTTCCTGCACCAGCCTGGAGATCAAATCAAACTGTATTTATATAGCACCTCCAAAACAATACATTTCTAGACAAATATGACATTAAGATAAAAAAATAAATAAAAATCTGTTATTTTAAGAGAGAGTTATATTATAGCAAAACAAAGAGGATCTGAGAAACACAGATCAGACGCTCTGTACTGCCATACTGACTGGACAGGACTCCAATCAAGTAATGTCAAAAACAACATATTTCTAGTTCTCCAGTTTCATGGATACGAGATGTATAAAAATAAGGACAAATCCCATCTGGATCATACAGCCTGTAGATAGAGTCTATCCCTGCGTGTTGTATTGATCGATCAATCATGTAAGTAACGCTCCATATCCTATATGCAATGCAGGGCTATTACATGTTGCGCAATATTGTACAACGAAGCAAAAACCCCATTAAGATCAACTCCGAGCTGACGAAACATTTAGAAGAAGCTCAGTCTATAGACGTGTGAAAATGTGTCACAGTTTTCCTATACTTTTGGGTGATGATGCATTATATCAGCGATAGTCATTTGATTCTATACCATATCAGTCCGGAATATTCTGTGACTGACATTCTTCCCTGTCAGGCATTCTCTAACTGCAGGCGTGTGTGTGTGTGTGTGTGTGTGTGTGGTCAGTAATAAATCGTGGACATTCCCTGTGCTGACTCATGTCGAGCTACCAGTATTGAGTTAGTTGGCTGTTAGTTGACTCACTAGAAAAAGAGACACAGGAGAAGTTCCTGATATAGAAGACGTGACCAAAGACAACCGAGAGCTAAGGAAATGAAACTTGAGGAGCCGCTCTTAGATTCTTCACCAGGTATAACGACCATGCTCAATGGTTTTTAAACCTCTTAACTCTAGTAGGCATTTTCTAAAACGACATATGAATATTGTATTACTACCCTCATAAAATACATTTTGGGGGTCCAGAACTTTTTATTTGTATTGCTTTTAATCTTTTTAAATTCATTTCTTATTAACACTTTGTTCTAGCTAGCTATTTGTGTAGGTAGCTATCAAGTAAACCCAATGATAATCCTACAAACAAACACAGGCCTGTCCAGTCAGTATGGCAACATTGTCCCCACGTTGGTGAATGAGAAATCGGAAATAAAATATGCCACCAATTGCACCTTGACCTATGTTGTATGTTCTATGAACATAGAGCATGGTTCATGGTGTTTATGGAGGAAGAGGTATAGCTTTTAAATGATACGTCACTCTCTATTTTCTGATCATATTGTTGTTCTTGTCTGGCCCTGTACAGGGCCCAAAACAACCCCCCAGTTTAACAGTGTTGACTGGAAGTTATAACTACACACACACACAGAGTCCAATTCTTGCTGAACTTGAGCCTTCTAGACACAAACAGATTGAGTGGTCCTGAATGTAGGCTACACACACACACACACACACACACACACACACACACACACACACACACACACAACTTTATGGATTAAACTGAACCAATTACATAAAGAACCTGGATCGTTTCCAAACATCCCATTTTTTTGCCCCCTGTTATTGTTAGCTAGCCTCGTATGAAAACTAGTACTTACCGGCAGGGTATCGGAGGTCTTCTGCTCCATATTCACCACCTCAAACTCGGACAGACCTTCCTACAAGCACCAAGGAGGACAATGATCCAGACTGGTCGGTATTAAAGGGAGACTTCAGGATTTTGGCAATGAAGCCCTTTATCTACTTCCTCAGAGTCCGACCAACTCACCTTTTTTTATTTGTATGCCTCTGTATCCAGTAAGGGGGATGTTAGAGGTAGTTTCCCCGAACCAAGGCTAACTAGCAGTAGCGCAATGACTGGAAGTCTATGAGAACAGCTAGCATGATGCACTAATGCCAGTTAGCGACTTCCTTAAAAACTACACACAGAGCCCCCCCCCCCCCCCCCCCCCCCAAAAAAAAAAAAAAATTGTTCACCCAACTCTGGGGAAGAAAAAATGAACTTTATTGCCAAAATCCCAAACTATCCCTTTAAGTAAACCAATACGACTATTTAGGTAACCAATATGGTTTGACACTTGTAGCTACAATGCATTGAACCGTTCAAAATTAAACTACTTTCAGTTAGCTTTCGCTGGAAGCCAGAAACCAGTTGGGACAGACATAAAAAGCACACCACCACCACCAGACATGTGAATGTTATGTTTCAGATGTAGGCTAATGAGGCTGTACTTATTATTGAGCAAGCTGAGCAGCCCAGCACATTATCTATAAAATGTAAAGTACTCTATAGCTATAAAGTAAAATCTCTGTTTACTTACGCTGGGCTGATCATGATGTAGGGCCTTGTCCGTTGAGAGACACGACTGACTCGGTCTCTGGTCGTTACTGGGCTGGCGGTGAAGCTTCCCCTGACCTGAAACAGTTAGGAGTCACATCACGGTTATAGGGTCAAAAAGACATTCAAAATAGCTTCTTATCAAAGGGCAATTTCTCAAGCAAGAATTTTTGCTAGGAGTGTCTGGGAGGGGTATGAAAATGAGCCGTTATTGACAGAGAGATTAGGACCTCCTATTGGTCTATTACCTAGTGATGTCACCAAGGCCAAAACTCCATCCCACCAAAACAGGCTGATATTTCAGGTGGTATTTTCAAATCAGCTCTTACACTAAAATGACATTATCATTTTCACAATATTACACCAACCTCAGTGTGGAAATGTATATTTACAAATTATTATTATTATTTTTTTTAAAACAGGACAATCACGTTTTTGATTGCACTGGGCCATTGGTGATAACATATTGCTGCAAATCATGAATAATCAGGTAGGAAACCCATCTCTGATACCATACCCTGTATCTCAGTCTGAACAGGTCCTCCCATACACAGACTGGTAGCGAAGCTGGAGGTAGAAGACTTCAGGGCCTCGTTGTCTCTGACCAGCTCCTCTACACGCTGACGCAACTTAGAAGCCTCCCACTGAGACTCCTCCAACAGGTCTCCTACACACCAAACCATTAGTAACAACCGTATTCACAGCAGTAACAAACTGCTCCTACACACCAGACAGACAGACGGTTAGAAACGTCTTGATTTGAAGTAGTCACTTGTTCATTTTGGGTTGGTGGCATATAGATGAATGTTATAGGTCATGTCGACTGTGAATAATACGTGATGGGTAGACGGTAGCTAGTGTTTCTGATGACTAACAACTAAAATCATGCTGACCCTGAGAACATTACTCATTACAGAGAAACAGCACACAGCCAAAGAATTAACCACACCAACTCAACAAAAAATATACAAGGTCACACAAGTCACTAGAGAAACTCCCTGCAAAACGTTACAGCACACAGCCAAAGAATGAAATCAGGTCTAACCACATTGTTCCTACAAGGCTATGAGAATATGTACCCATCATGTATAGGTCACAACACTAATCTCGACAGAGGAGTGTGATGAGGGTTGAGGGGGTCGAGGGTATGGGTCTTGAGATCTGTCAGATAGATCACATGGATACTACCGGTCAAAAGTTTTAGAACACCTACTCATTCAAGGGTTGATTCTTTATATTTTCTACGTTGTGAATCATAGTCACATGTGCTGAATACAACAGGTGTAGTAGACATTACAGTGAAATGCTGAATACAACAGGTGTACTAGACATTAGAGTGAAATGCTGAATACAACAGGTGTAGTAGACCTTACAGTGAAATGCTGAATACAACAGGTGTAGTAGACATTACAGTGAAATGCTGAATACAACAGGTGTAGTAGACATTACAGTGAAATGCTGAATACAACAGGTGTAGTAGACATTACAGTGAAATGCTGAATACAACAGGTGTACTAGACCTTACAGTGAAATGCTGAATACAACAGGTGTAGTAGACCTTACAGTGAAATGCTGAATACAACAGGTGTAGTAGACCTTACAGTGAAATGCTGAATACAACAGGTGTAGTAGACATTACAGTGAAATGCTGAATACAACAGGTGTACTAGACATTAGAGTGAAATGCTGAATACAACAGGTGTACTAGACATTAGAGTGAAATGCTGAATACAACAGGTGTACTAGACATTAGAGTGAAATGCTGAATACAACAGGTGTACTAGACATTACAGTGAAATGCTGAATACAACAGGTGTACTAGACATTAGAGTGAAATGCTGAATACAACAGGTGTACTAGACATTACAGTGAAATGCTGAATACAACAGGTGTACTAGACATTACAGTGAAATGCTGAATACAACAGGTGTACTAGACATTAGAGTGAAATGCTGAATACAACAGGTGTACTAGACATTAGAGTGAAATGCTGAATACAACAGGTGTACTAGACATTACAGTGAAATGCTGAATACAACAGGTGTACTAGACATTACAGTGAAATGCTGAATACAACAGGTGTACTAGACATTACAGTGAAATGCTGAATACAACAGGTATAGTAGACATTAGAGTGAAATGCTGAATACAACAGGTGTAGTAGACATTACAGTGAAATGCTGAATACAACAGGTGTAGTAGACATTAGAGTGAAATGCTGAATACAACAGGTGTAGTAGACCTTACAGTGAAATGCTGAATACAACAGGTGTAGTAGACCTTACAGTGAAATGCTGAATACAACAGGTGTACTAGACATTACAGTGAAATGCTGAATACAACAGGTGTACTAGACATTACAGTGAAATGCTGAATACAACAGGTGTAGTAGACATTACAGTGAAATGCTGAATACAACAGGTGTAGTAGACATTACAGTGAAATGCTGAATACAACAGGTGTAGTAGACATTACAGTGAAATGCTGAATACAACAGGTGTAGTAGACATTACAGTGAAATGCTGAATACAACAGGTGTAGTAGACATTACAGTGAAATGCTGAATACAACAGGTGTAGTAGACCTTACAGTGAAATGCTGAATACAACAGGTGTAGTAGACCTTACAGTGAAATGCTGAATACAACAGGTGTAGTAGACCTTACAGTGAAATGCTGAATACAACAGGTGTAGTAGACCTTACAGTGAAATGCTGAATACAACAGGTGTAGTAGACATTACAGTGAAATGCTGAATACAACAGGTGTAGTAGACATTACAGTGAAATGCTGAATACAACAGGTGTAGTAGACCTTACAGTGAAATGCTGAATACAACAGGTGTAGTAGACCTTACAGTGAAATGCTGAATACAACAGGTGTAGTAGACCTTACAGTGAAATGCTGAATACAACAGGTGTAGTAGACCTTACAGTGAAATGCTGAATACAACAGGTGTAGTAGACCTTACAGTGAAATGCTGAATACAACAGGTGTAGTAGACCTTACAGTGAAATGCTGAATACAACAGGTGTAGTAGACATTACAGTGAAATGCTGAATACAACAGGTGTAGTAGACATTACAGTGAAATGCTGAATACAACAGGTGTAGTAGACATTACAGTGAAATGCTGAATACAACAGGTGTAGTAGACATTACAGTGAAATGCTGAATACAACAGGTGTAGTAGACATTACAGTGAAATGCTGAATACAACAGGTGTAGTAGACATTACAGTGAAATGCTGAATACAACAGGTGTAGTAGACATTACAGTGAAATGCTGAATACAACAGGTGTAGTAGACATTACAGTGAAATGCTGAATACAACAGGTGTAGTAGACATTACAGTGAAATGCTGAATACAACAGGTGTAGTAGACATTACAGTGAAATGCTGAATACAACAGGTGTAGTAGACATTACAGTGAAATGCTGAATACAACAGGTGTAGTAGACCTTACAGTGAAATGCTGAATACAACAGGTGTAGTAGACATTACAGTGAAATGCTGAATACAACAGGTGTAGTAGACATTACAGTGAAATGCTGAATACAACAGGTGTAGTAGACATTACAGTGAAATGCTGAATACAACAGGTGTAGTAGACATTACAGTGAAATGCTGAATACAACAGGTGTAGTAGACATTACAGTGAAATGCTGAATACAACAGGTATAGTAGACATTACAGTGAAATGCTGAATACAACAGGTGTACTAGACATTACAGTGAAATGCTGAATACAACAGGTGTAGTAGACATTACAGTGAAATGCTGAATACAACAGGTGTACTAGACCTTACAGTGAAATGCTGAATACAACAGGTATAGTAGACATTACAGTGAAATGCTGAATACAACAGGTATAGTAGACATTACAGTGAAATGCTGAATACAACAGGTATAGTAGACATTACAGTGAAATGCTGAATACAACAGGTATAGTAGACATTACAGTGAAATGCTGAATACAACAGGTGTAGTAGACATTACAGTGAAATGCTGAATACAACAGGTGTAGTAGACATTACAGTGAAATGCTGAATACAACAGGTGTAGTAGACCTTACAGTGAAATGCTGAATACAACAGGTGTAGTAGACCTTACAGTGAAATGCTGAATACAACAGGTGTAGTAGACCTTACAGTGAAATGCTGAATACAACAGGTGTAGTAGACATTACAGTGAAATGCTGAATACAACAGGTGTAGTAGACATTACAGTGAAATGCTGAATACAACAGGTGTAGTAGACATTACAGTGAAATGCTGAATACAACAGGTGTAGTAGACATTACAGTGAAATGCTGAATACAACAGGTGTAGTAGACATTACAGTGAAATGCTGAATACAACAGGTGTAGTAGACCTTACAGTGAAATGCTGAATACAACAGGTGTAGTAGACATTACAGTGAAATGCTGAATACAACAGGTGTAGTAGACATTACAGTGAAATGCTGAATACAACAGGTGTAGTAGACATTACAGTGAAATGCTGAATACAACAGGTGTAGTAGACATTACAGTGAAATGCTGAATACAACAGGTGTAGTAGACATTACAGTGAAATGCTGAATACAACAGGTATAGTAGACATTACAGTGAAATGCTGAATACAACAGGTGTACTAGACATTACAGTGAAATGCTGAATACAACAGGTGTAGTAGACATTACAGTGAAATGCTGAATACAACAGGTGTACTAGACCTTACAGTGAAATGCTGAATACAACAGGTATAGTAGACATTACAGTGAAATGCTGAATACAACAGGTATAGTAGACATTACAGTGAAATGCTGAATACAACAGGTATAGTAGACATTACAGTGAAATGCTGAATACAACAGGTATAGTAGACATTACAGTGAAATGCTGAATACAACAGGTGTAGTAGACATTACAGTGAAATGCTGAATACAACAGGTGTAGTAGACATTACAGTGAAATGCTGAATACAACAGGTGTAGTAGACCTTACAGTGAAATGCTGAATACAACAGGTGTAGTAGACCTTACAGTGAAATGCTGAATACAACAGGTGTAGTAGACCTTACAGTGAAATGCTGAATACAACAGGTGTAGTAGACCTTACAGTGAAATGCTGAATACAACAGGTGTAGTAGACCTTACAGTGAAATGCTGAATACAACAGGTGTAGTAGACCTTACAGTGAAATGCTGAATACAACAGGTGTAGTAGACCTTACAGTGAAATGCTGAATACAACAGGTGTAGTAGACATTACAGTGAAATGCTGAATACAACAGGTGTAGTAGACATTACAGTGAAATGCTGAATACAACAGGTGTAGTAGACATTACAGTGAAATGCTGAATACAACAGGTGTAGTAGACATTACAGTGAAATGCTGAATACAACAGGTGTAGTAGACTTACAGTGAAATGCTGAATACAACAGGTGTAGTAGACCTTACAGTGAAATGCTGAATACAACAGGTGTAGTAGACATTACAGTGAAATGCTGAATACAACAGGTGTAGTAGACATTACAGTGAAATGCTGAATACAACAGGTGTAGTAGACATTACAGTGAAATGCTGAATACAACAGGTGTAGTAGACATTACAGTGAAATGCTGAATACAACAGGTGTAGTAGACATTACAGTGAAATGCTGAATACAACAGGTATAGTAGACATTACAGTGAAATGCTGAATACAACAGGTGTACTAGACATTACAGTGAAATGCTGAATACAACAGGTGTAGTAGACATTACAGTGAAATGCTGAATACAACAGGTGTACTAGACCTTACAGTGAAATGCTGAATACAACAGGTATAGTAGACATTACAGTGAAATGCTGAATACAACAGGTATAGTAGACATTACAGTGAAATGCTGAATACAACAGGTATAGTAGACATTACAGTGAAATGCTGAATACAACAGGTATAGTAGACATTACAGTGAAATGCTGAATACAACAGGTGTAGTAGACATTACAGTGAAATGCTGAATACAACAGGTGTAGTAGACATTACAGTGAAATGCTGAATACAACAGGTATAGTAGACATTACAGTGAAATGCTGAATACAACAGGTATAGTAGACCTGACAGTGAAATGCTGAATACAACAGGTGTAGTAGACCTTACAGTGAAATGCTGAATACAACAGGTGTAGTAGACATTACAGTGAAATGCTGAATACAACAGGTGTAGTAGACATTACAGTGAAATGCTGAATACAACAGGTGTAGTAGACATTACAGTGAAATGCTGAATACAACAGGTGTAGTAGACATTACAGTGAAATGCTGAATACAACAGGTGTAGTAGACATTACAGTGAAATGCTGAATACAACAGGTGTAGTAGACATTACAGTGAAATGCTGAAAACAACAGGTGTAGTAGACATTACAGTGAAATGCTGAATACAACAGGTGTAGTAGACATTACAGTGAAATGCTGAATACAACAGGTGTAGTAGACATTACAGTGAAATGCTGAATACAACAGGTGTAGTAGACATTACAGTGAAATGCTGAATACAACAGGTGTAGTAGACATTACAGTGAAATGCTGAATACAACAGGTGTAGTAGACCTTACAGTGAAATGCTGAATACAACAGGTGTAGTAGACCTTACAGTGAAATGCTGAATACAACAGGTATAGTAGACATTACAGTGAAATGCTGAATACAACAGGTATAGTAGACATTACAGTGAAATGCCTACTTACGAGCCCCTAACCAACAATGCAGTAAAAAAAAATAAAAAAGGATAAAATTAAGAAATAAAAGTAACAAGTAATTAAAGAGCAGCAGTAAAATAACAATAGCGAGACTATACACAGGGGGGGGGGGGGTACCAATACAGAGTCAATGTTAGTTGAGGTAGTATGTACAAGTAGGTAGAGTTATTAAAGTGACTATGCATAGATGATAACAACAGAGAGTAGCAGTGGTGTAAGGAGGGGGGGGGGGGGGGGGGGGGGGGTGGGGGGCAATGCAAATAGTCCAAGTAGCCATTTGACTAGATGTTCAGGAGTCTTTTTTTTCCTTTGGTTGCACGTTTAACATGCCGATAGATATTTGGTCAAACGGATTTAGGTTTCCCTGCATTAAAGTCCCCGGCTACTAGGAGCGCCACCTCTGGGGGAGCGGTTTATTGTTTGCTTATGCAGGAATAAGGCTCATTCATTGCCGTCTTAGTGCCTCCGATTGTGGTGGAATGTAAAACAGCTACGAAGAATACGGATGAAAACTCTCTCAGTAGGTTGTGTGGTCTACAGCTTATCATGAGATACTCTACCTCAGGCGAGCAATAGCTCGAGACTTCTTTAGATATCGTGCACCAGCTGTTATTTACAAAAACACATATTCCGCCGTCCCTCGTCTTACCAGACAAGTTCTAGTTCTGTTCTATCCTGCCAGTACATCGTATAACCAGCCAGCTGTATGTTCATATTGTCATCGTTCAGCCACAACTCCGTGAAGCATAAGATGTTACAGTTTTTACAAGTCCCGCTGGTAGTTTAATCTTCTGCATAACTCGTTGATTTTATTCTCCAAAGATTGCACGTTTGCTAGAAGAATGGAAGGAAGTGGGGGTTTATTCGATCGCCTACGAATTCTCAGAAGGCATCCCGCCCTTCGGCCCCTTTTTCTCCGCCTCCTCTTCACGCAGATCACAGGGATCAGGGCCTGTTCCCGAGGAAGCAGTATATCCTTTACGTCGGGATTCTGCTAGTCCGTGGTGAGTAATCACAGTCCTGATGTCTAGAAGTTATTTTCTGTCATAAGAGACGGTAGCGGCAACATTATGTACAAAATAAGTTTAAAAAATAAAGTTGCAAATACACAAAACGTCTGCCTTCTCCGGCGCCATCTTACAAAACTATTAAATAACACATGTAGTAACCAAGAAATGTTCAATCAAAATATATTTTATACGTGAGCTTCTTCAAAATAGCCACACTTTGTACACTCTTGACATTCTCTCAACCTGCTTCACTTGGAATGCTTTTCCAACAGAGTTCCCACATATGCTGAGCACTTGTTGGATGCTTTTTCTTCACTGTGCGGTCCGACTCATCCCAAACCATCTCAATTTGGTTGAGGTCGGGGGATTGTGGAGGCCAGGTTATCTGATGCAGCACTCCATCACTCTCCTTCTCGGTAAAATAGCCCTTACACAGCCTGGAGGTGTGTTGTGTCAATGTCCTGTTGAAAAGCAAGTCAAGCAAGTCTTCTTATTGTGTCCTTTAGTAGTGGTTTCTTTGCCGAAATTTTTACTATGAAGGCACATGTTGAGATGTGTCTGTTACTTGAACCCTGTGAAGAATTTACTTGGGCTGCAATTTCAGAGGCTGGTAACTCTAATGAACTTATCCTCTGCAGCAGAGGTAACTCTGGGTCTTTCATTACTGTGGTGGTCCTCATGAGAGACATCATAACGCTTGATGTTTTTTTGCAACTGCAGTTGAAGAAACTTTCAAAGTTCTTGAAATTTTTAATGACGGAATGTCATTTCTCTTTGCTTATTTGAGGTGTCCTTGCCATAATACGGCCTTGGTCTTTTACCAAATAGGGCTATCTTCTGTATACCACCCCTACCTTGTCACAACACAACTGATTGGCTCAAACGCATTAAGGAAAGAAATTCCACAAATTAACTTTTAAGAAGACACACCTGTTAATTGAAATGCATTCCAGGTGACTACCTCATGAAGCTGGTTGAGAGAATGTCATGAGTGTGCAAAGCTGTCATCAAGGCAAAGGGTGGCTATTTGAAGAATCTCAAATATATTTTGATTTGTTTAATACTTTTTGGGTTACTACATGACTCCATGTGTTATTTTATAGTTTTGATGTCTTCACTATTAAATTGTACAATGTAGAAAATAGTAAAAAATAAAGGAAAAACCCTTGAATGAGGTGTTCTAAAACTTTTGACCAGGGGTGTAGTTAACCCAGGTCTACTGCTGTACAGTGGCATTGGTACAATGCCACAAGTCCCTACAATAACCCAGGTATACTGCTGCACAGTGGCATTTGTACAATGCCACAAGTCCCTACAATAATACAGGTAGATGAGGGGGATGTTGTTTAAAGACATGTTTTACATGGCGTATAATCATTTAAAATTAACCCAGAACTCAAATCTGCCGCAATTTGGTCAGATGCCCACTTATGTGTCTATGTTTTCTGTCCACAAGAGATTAGGACCATAATAAAGAGCTAGACCAGAGCGGTAGGCTGTGTCACAAAAGCAGGTACGGACGGACCTAAGCTCTTGAGTCCCTTCATCCTCTCTCGGAGCACGCTGTTCTCTTCCAGTAGTAGTCTATAGCTGCTCGCTCCAACGCTGCTGCCCTCCTCCCTGGCCTCTCTGGCCTTAGCCTCGCCCCCGCCTGGGTCGTAGATATGATAGGGCCCTTTTCCTTCCATTGCCACGGATTCACTTACCAGGCATGGTGCTGGGAACTGGAGGAACAACAGAACAGAAAAGTCAATAGGAAAGAACCAATAGAAAAAGAGAGGCAGAGCTGTGTGGGAGGTTTCAGTTAGGGGATGTGTTTTGACTATGCTCAGTAACTTTTGTGACAGTACGGGGAAATAGGCCCATGTCATGTTTACCGTTTGTGATGGGAGAACCTAGACTTTAGTAGCCTGGTCCCAGATCTGTTTGTGCTATCATGTCAACTCCATGGCATGGTAATGAATGACAAGGAGTTGACAAACAGATCTGGGACCAGGCTAAGTCAATAGCTCTAGCACACAAGGCTAAGGGGGAAACTAATAGACATTGAGATGATCTTTAGCATGACATTACAAAATGCAAATCTCATACTACCTCCTACAGGAGGAGAAGTACCAACCTCCTACAGGAGGAGAAGTACCAACCTCCTACAGGAGGAGAAGTACCAACCTCCTACAGGAGGAGAAGTACCAACCTCCTACAGGAGGAGAAGTACCAACCTCCTACAGGAGGAGAAGTACCAACCTCCTACTCCCTCATATACAGTGCATTCTGAAAGTATTCAGACCCCTTGACTGTCTCCACATTTAGTTACGGCACAGCCTTATTCTAAATTGATGTAAGAACTTTTTTTATAAATCAATCTACACACAATTCCCCATAATGACAAATTGAAGAGGTTTTTAGAAATGTTTGCAAATGTAAAATAAAAAAACAGAAATACCTTATTTACATAAGTATTCAGACCCTTTGCTATGAGACTCGAAATTGAGCTCAGGCACTTCCTGTTTTCATTGATCATCCTTAAAATGTTTCTACAACTTGATTGGAGTCCACCTGTGGTAAATTCAATTGATTGGACATGCTTTGGAAAGGCACATGTCTATATAATGTCCCACAGTTGACAGTGCATATCAGAGCAAAAACCAAGCCATGAGGTTGAAGGAATTATCCGTAGAGCTCAGACACAGGATTGTATCGAAGCACAGATCTGGGAATGGGTACCAAAAATTTCTGCAGCATTGAAGGTCTCCAAGAACACAGTGCCCTCCATCATTTTTAAAATGGAAGAAGTTTGGAACCACCAAGACTCTTCCTAGAGCTGGCCACCCGGCCAAAATGAGCAATAGGGGGAGAAGGGCCTTGGTCAGGGAGGTGACCAAGAACCTGATGGTCACTGACAGAGCTCCAGAGTTCCTCTGTGGAGATGGGAGAACCTTCCAGAAGGACAACCATCTTTGCAGCACTCCACCAAATCAGGCCAGCTCCTCAGACGGATGCCACTCCTCAGTAAAAGGCACGACAGCCCGCTTGGAGTTTTCCAAAAGGCACCTAAACACTCTCAGACCATGAGAAACAAGATTCTCTGGTCTGATGAAACCCAGATTGAAGTCTTTGGCTTGAATGCCAAGCGTCACGTCTGGAGGAAACCTGGCACCATCCCTATGGTGAAGCATGGTGGTGGCAGCATCATGCTGTGGGGATGTTTTTCAGCGGCAGGGACTGGGAGACTAGTCAGGATCGAGGGAAAGATGAACGGAGCAAAGTACAGAGAGCTCCCTGATGAAAACCTGCTCCAGAGCGCTCAGGACCTCAGACTGGGGCAAAGGTTCACCTTCCAACAGGACAACAACCCTAAGCACACAGCCAAGACAACGCAAGAGTGGCTTTGGGACAAGTCTCTGAATGTCCTTGAGTGGCCCAGTCAGAGCCCGGACTTGAACCCGATCTAACATCTCTGGAGAGACCTGGAAATAGCTGTGCAGCGACACTCCCCAGCCAACCTGACAGAGCTTGAGAGGATCTGCGGAGAAGAATAGGAGAAACTCCACAAATACAGGCGTACCAAACTTGTAGCGTCACACTCAAGAAGACTTGAGGCTGTAATCGCTGCCAAAGGTGCTTCAACAAAGTACTGAGTAAAGGGTCTGAATACTTATGTAAATGTGGTATGTCAGTCTTTTAAAAATAATAATAATAATTTAGACACATTTGCAAAGATTTCTAAAATCCTGTTTTTGCTTTGACATTGTGGGTTATGTGTGTAGATTGATAAAGGGGGAAAAAAAGCTATTTTAGAATAAGTCTGTAACGTAAACTAAAATGTGGAAAAAGTCAAGGGGTCTAAATACTTCCTGAAAGCGTTCGAGGAGAAGTTTTGTTACATAAAAAACATTGTTTTGGTTTCCCACTAAATCCTTTACAATGCAAAGAGTCACATATGAACGTCACCATCAGAGGGGACTTCTGTAAAAGCTATTTCAGGACACGATCATTTAAAATATGTAACTTACAAACACTGATGTGGTCAAGTCATTGAGTGATAACAACGTTGTAAAAATGCTATTAAAAATGCCACACTGGAGAATGCCTGAAAAATTACCATGCAATAATAAAAAACGGAAGTTCCAGACAGAAAAGATGAGAAACAAATACATTGTACAGTAGTAACCAGACGATTAGTAGTTGATCTCAGTTGCAAAATAGAATAACGAAATGAAAGACAATATATATATAAAACCAATTGAATTGAAACTGGACGTTGTCATGAGATGTGATGATGTCCACCGAGAGACAAGACAACATGACCCAACTCACTCTGTCTTTTCGGCCTTTCTTTCTTTCTTCGTTCATTTATAGATTAGAAGAAGAGACGACTAAAGTATCCAGTCCAGAAAACAGTCCCTGATTAGATGACAAGCGAGAACAACATATCTCGCGGTTCAGTAGTTAGGAGCGACATCCTTGATAGTTTCACCGCTGGCTTTAGTTAACGATACAATTACGACTAGCCATGGAGCTAGCTAGCTAACTAGTCATTTCAGTTGCTAAGATGCCGAAAAAAAAACATTAGTTAGTTAACGTTAGCTAACAAAGTAGTAAATCGGACTGTATAGCAAGCTAACATTTAGCTTATTTGAACGATAGCCCTTTTCGCGTTAGATAACGTTATATATCTAAGTGAAAGTATTTCTACAAGATAACGTCCTGGCTAACAAAGTCATGCAAATTATAGCTAACATGACACAATATATAATGGATAGCAAACGAACTAGTCATTTGTTACGCAAAAAAAAAACAGTGTCTGATTCCAGACAACGTAGCTAGCCAACTTTCTATAAATGTTCATGGTAAACAAAGAGATCTTTGGCTTATGTTAGCTACCTTTCTGCTTCAGTGGCTCCATCCATTTACCCAGACACCAATTGCGGAAGTGGCCTCTGCTGTAACCTGGGAAATTCCACCTCGCTGTCGTTTGATGTTGTAAACAGTTGTGGTTGACAAGCGGAGCGACCAATGCAGAAGCTTGACACAGGCTGTGTTAATCTTTAAAGAAACCGTGCAGTTTTTTGTTGTTGCTCCAAACCTTGGTAGCTCAGGGATTGATTGGGGGGGATGGATGACGGCAGCCAGAGCAAGGCTTGAACCCGTGACCTTAAAGCTAGAATCCTTAGTTGAAACAATAACAAAGCCGTCAACCCGCCTCTGGTTTGGTAAAAAGCTGAGGGATGGACCTGGACATATGTAACCACTCTCAAATTCATAGACAGAGCTATAGATGCTAAGTACTGACTGTCCATGATACCACAATTATGATTTGAACCATGTTATGAGGCTATACAGTGTGCGTGTTTAAATGTATGTTGTTTACAAACATTGGTGTAAAACAAATGTATATTTCGGGTTGAGATGGGGTACGACTGTTGAACTAATCTCATTAATTGCTAATAAATTATATTCTTCAGGATATATGTCATTAATTTATAAGTCCCCCAAAATATGTAGCAACTAAGGATTTTAGCTATAAGCTCTGCACCTCAAGGCAGAGGCTGTAGTACAGTCACATAGACTTCACTACTCCTTTATAGCTCTGCACCTCTAGGCAGAGGCTGTAGTACAGTCACAGACTTCACTACTCTTTTATAGCTCTGCACCTCTAGGCAGAGGCTGTAGTACAGTCACAGACTTCACTACTCCTTTATAGCTCTGCACCTCTAGGCAGAGGCTGTAGTACAGTCACAGACTTCACTACTCCTTTATAGCTCTGCACCTCTAGGCAGAGGCTGTAGTACAGTCACAGACTTCACTACTCCTTTATAGCTCCACACCTCTAGGCAGATGCTGTAGTACAGTCACACAGACTTCACTACTCCTTTAAAAAGCTCTACAGGATGAATTACTATTTCCATGATGTTCTATCTACAGTGAGGGAAAAAACGTATTTGATCCCCTGCTGATTTTGTACGTTTGCCCACTGACAAAGAAATGATCAGTCTATAATTTTAATGGAGGGTTTATTTAAAACAGTGAGAGACAGAATAACAACAACCAAATCCATGTCAAAAATGTTATAAATTGTTTTGCATTTTAATGAGGGAAATAAGTATTTGACCCCTCTGAAAAACATGACTTAGTACTTGGTGGAAAAACCCTTGTTGGCAATCACCGAGGTCAGACGTTTCTTGTAGTTGGCCACCAGGTTTGCACACATCTCAGGAGGGATTTTGTCCCACTCCTCTTTGCAGATCTTCTCCAAGTCATTAAGGTTTCGAGGCTGACATTTGGCAACTTGAACCTTCAGCTCCCTCCACAGATTTTCTATGGGATTGAGGTCTGGAGACTGGCTAGGCTACTCCAGGGCCTTAATGTGCTTCTTCTTGAGCCACTCCTTTGTTGCCTTGGCCGTGTGTTTTGGGTCATTGTCATGCTGGAATACCCATCCACGACCCATTTTCAATGCCCTGGCTGAAGGTTCTCACCCAAGATTTGACGGTACAAGGCCCCGTCCATCGTCCCTTTGATGCGGTGAAGTTGTCCTGTCCCCTTAGCAGAAAAACACCCCCAAAGCATAATGTTTCCACCTTCATGTTTGATGGTGGGGATGGTGTTCTTGGGGTCATAGGCAGCAATCCTCCTCCTCCAAACACAGCGAGTTGAGTTGATGCCAAAGAGCTCCATTTTGGTGTCATCTGACCACAACACTTTCTCCCAGTTGTCCTCTGAATCATTTAGATGTTCATTGGCACACTTCAGACGGGCATGTATATGTGCTTTCTTGAGCAGGGGGACCTTGTGGGCGCTGCAGGATTTCAGTCCTTCACAGCGTAGTGTGTTACCATTTGTTTTCTTGATGACTATGGTCCCAGCTGCCTTGAGATCATTGACAAGATCTGCCCGTGTAGTTCTGGGCTCGTTCCTCACCATACTCATGTTCATTGCAACTCCACGAGGTGAGATCTTGCATGGAGCCCCAGGCCAAGGGAGATTGACAGTTATTTTGTGTTTCTTCCATTCGCGAATAATCGCACCAACTGTTGTCACCTTCTCACTAAGCTGCTTGGCGATGGTCTTGTAGCCCATTCCAGCCTTGTGTAGGTCTACAATCTTGTCCCTGACATCCTTGGAGAGCTCTTGGGTCTTGGCCATGGTGGAGAGTTTGGAATCTGATTGATTGATTGCTTCTGTAGACAGGTGTCTTTTATACTGGTAACAAACTGAGATTAGGAGCACTCCCTTTAAGAGTGTGCTCCTAATCTCAGCTCGTTACCTGTATAAAAGACACCCGGGAGCCAGAAATCTTTCTGATTGAGAGGGGGTAAAATACTTATTTCCCTCATTAAAATGCAAATCAATTTATAACATTTTTGACATGCGGCTTTCGGTATTTTTTTGTTGTTATTCTGTCTCTCACTGTTCAAATAAACCTACCATTAAAATTATAGACTGGTCATTTCTTTGTCAGTGGGCAAATGTACAAAATCAGCAGGGGATCAAATACTCGTTTCCCTCACTGTACGCACATATGAACTCTGGGACAACCTTGATACAAGTGCCAACACCAGCATGCATAGGCCTACTGCAGATAGATCAAATCAAATCAAATCAAATCAGATTTGATTTGATTTGATTTGATTACTGCAGCTAGATCAACAAAATTCTGCTCAGTTATTTTCAAAGATAGGAATCTCATGATGGGTGACCTCCATACACTAGATGCAACCAAAACCAATAGAAACATATTATGGGAAATGTAATAATACCTAAACACAAACTGCTATTGACTAAAATAAGTGAGACACAGTGCAGACCTGTGTCTTTACCATACAGTTAGATAGATGACTCACCTTTACATATGTGCCATTAAAGCGTCTGTGACAGCATGGGCTCCATTTTGACCAGTGGAGGCTGGTGGGAGGAGCTATAGGAGGACGGGGTCTTGTTTTAATGGCTGGAATGGAATGAAATGGAACGGTATCAAACATATGGAAACCGCGTGTTTGACTCCATTCCATGAATTACATTCCTACCATTACACAGAGTCTGTCCTCCTATAGCTCCTCTCCCCAGCCTCCACTGGTTTTGAAGTAGTCCATTTCTTCTTCACGATTGGCTGATCTCTCCTGATGACTCGGGTTGGACATGAGTCCAACAGTGTCACTAGGAGGGATCAGTCAAGGAAGTAGGAAGTCCCACTCATTTGACGACAATAAAACGGTGGAAGCCCTCAATGGCGATGCCCATGCTAATACAGTCTTTTTGCCACTAGAGGCCTCCCTCATTCTCTATGGTCTGTAGGACCCATTGGACATCATATTCAGGGCTGGGGAGTAATGTAATCCGATTACAAAAAACAGTAACTGTAATCAATTACATTACCAGCAATGATGTTGTAAACTGATTACAAATACTTTTGAAAAAATTGATGATTACTTCTTGGATTACTTTTAAATTCCCGAAAGTATGTTTTTTTTTTTCAATGACATTCAATTCAGCATTGAAAAACAGCACACGTTTCAGTTTGTTCCACCTGAGTGAGACACAGACACCACTATGATGACAAACCTAAGGCATTTGATCTATCATTTTTGTATTCTAATGCCTCTTAAAGGTAATCTGAAAGTAATCAGACAGGTAACTAGTAACTGAAACGGATTACATTTAGAAAGTAACCTAGGCAACCCTGGCCATAACCAGCCCTCCGAGCCAACCTTAGACCTACAAAGACTGAAAAGCTTTGTTTCCGGTATGGGGGGGCGACACAACAGTTCACTCATGTCAGGCCAGGTAACCATCACAATGGTTAAAACTTGGCACTCTGCTATCTTTTTATTCTTCCCTTTCCATCAAACCCAGTCGGACGGCATAAACCCAGTTGGAACAAACCCAGTTCAAACCCAGTTGGAACAAACCCAGTTCAAACCCAGTTGGAACAAACCCAGTTCAAACCCAGTTGGAACAAACCCAGTTCAAACCCAGTTGGAACAAACCCAGTTCAAACCTAGTTGGAACAAACCCAGTTCAAACCCAGTTGGAACTAAAGACAGTTTTAGCCTGCTGAGCTAAAGCTTAATCAAATCTGTTTTTCAGAAATATACATATTCCAGCTCTGCAAAATTTTTACATTTGTCGTTACATAACCAACAAAACATGTTTATATTGTGAAACAAAAAAAACCCTGCAAAATGTTGTCTTTCTAATCAGGAATAATTTAGTTGTATTGCTTATCTTGAACATCGGCCCGCTGGTTTTGAATAGAGTAGAATAAGTACAGTAGAGTAGAATACAGTATAATAGAGTAGAATGGAGTACTGTAGAGTAGAATACAGTAGAATAGAGTAGAATAGAGTACAGTAGAGTAGAATACAGTATAATAGAGTAGAATAGAGTACAGTAGAGTAAAATACAGTAGAATAGAGTAGAATACAGTAGAATAGAGTGCAGTAGAGTAGAATACAGTATAATAGAGTAGAATAGAGTACTGTAGAGTAGAATACAGTATAATAGAGTAGAATAGAGGACAGTAGAGTAGAATACAGTAGAATAGAGTAGAATAGAGTACAGTAGAGTAGAATACAGTATAATGGAGTAGGGTAGAGTACAGTAGAGTAGAATACAGTAGAATAGAGTACAGTATAATTGAATACAGTATAATAGAGTACAGTAGAGTAGAATACAGTATGATAGAGTAGAATGGAGTACAGTAGAGTAGAATACAGTATAATAGAGTAGAATAGAGGACAGTAGAGTAGAATACAGTATAATAGAGTAAAATAGAGTACAGTAGAGTTGAATACAGTAGAATAGAGTACAGTTGAGTAGAATACAGTATAATAGAGTACAGTAGAATAGAATACAGTATAATAGAGTAGAATGGAGTACAGTAGATTGGAATACAGTAGAATAGAGTAGAATAGAGTACAGTAGAGTTGAATTCAGTAGAATACAGTATAATAGAGTACAGTGGAGTAGAATACATTAGAATGGAGTAGAATAGAGTACAGTAGAGCAGAATACAGTATAATAAAGTAGAATGGAGAACAGTAGATTAGAATACAGTATAATAGAGAATAACAGAGTACAGTAGAGTAGAATAGAGTACAGTGGAGTAGAATACAGTAGAATAGAGTACAGTAGAGTAGAATACATTGGAATGGAGTAGAATAGAGTACAGTAGAGTAGACTACAGTATAATAGAGTAGAATAGAGTATAGTAGAGGAGAATAGAATACAGTGGAGTAGAATACAGTAGAATAGAGTAGAATAGAGTACGGTAGAGTAGAATACAGTAGAATACAGTAGAATAGAGTACAGTAGAGTAGAATACAGTAGAATAGAGTAGAATAAACTAGATGGAAACAGATCTAACACAAGTCTCCAATCTCCATTGAAATATTGTTTCATCTGTCCGAGTGGATACTGGCCCTTGATCTAGCCCAGGATTTCTTAAACTATGGGTCAGGACCAAAAGTGGGCCCTGGGCATGTGAGAGGTGGGTATTATTTAAAACATTTTAACTAATATACTTTTAATATCAAAGTTATTTTCTTCTTTGTAGGAATGAACATCAACTAATTTTCCGCAATACATGGCTCACTTTAGGCTTCTCCTCAAGCACAAAATACTGTGAAAAGTCCACATCTGGACTGTATCTTGGTTGTATATGTGCTGAGTGGAAGTCTGGAAAAGCTGACTGATATTTGCATGGTGTATGTACACCGTTCAGTATAGGGTTTGTTATTCATAACTCAGATGTATGGGGCAGCAGGTGGGGCGACAGGGTAGCCTAGTGGTTAGAGCGTTGGACTAGTAACCAAAAGGTTGCAAGTTCAAATCCTCCAAGCTGACAAGGTACAAGTCTGTTGTTCTGCCCCTCAACAGGCGGTTAACCCACTAGGCTGTCATTGAAAGTAAGAATTTGTTCTTAACTGTCTCGCTGAGTTAAATAAAGGTTAAAAATAATAATAAAAATGTACTGTTAATACACACCAATTGTAAAATTATTTTTAATTTGGAGTGATTACAAAAATGTCATGTTATAATTTCTGATGTGTTTTTGGAATAAATATGACCTATAATGACTCTGGAAAGTTTTGCAATTTTTTTTCTTCTGCCAAATCAGTTAAAGAGATTATATTACATCACATAAATGGATTTAAATGTTTAAAAATATATATATTATATGACATCGAAACATGATTTTTAGATTACAGAAAGACTATCATATTTATATTTATGATCTATCTGTCTGAGATATTAAGAATTACATTCTCGATAAATGTAACCTTTTTAATGTTAACAATCATTCACAAATCAATAGCATTTTGTTCACTAACTTGATTTCCCCCCCGTAAGCAAATTAGATGATTCATTTAGCACAACCAAGTCAGAGTCAGAACGCTTTAACACAGGACTCTTTATAACCTAGACAAACTCTCTTATAACATTTAACAAAATTAAATCAATATATACAATTTAGAAAAAAAGCTAAGAAACTCACCGACACATTGAGCGTCTTTCCGAGAGGCGCTTTTTAATAAGGAAACTGGTGAGTAGTAGAGGGGGAAGCTAATTTCAATGTTTTTAGAGAGACATGGGGGAATTCCCACATAGAGAAAGAATCTGATGCAGTTCGTAGCCTCAACAGAAGAGAACAGAGCAGAGCAGGGGGACCTGGGCTCCGTCCAAACTGAGCGCTAGTGTAGACTGATCTGTCCTAAAGTGAACAACACAAGACAACCAGCAGAACAGACACAATCAACACTATCAGTCTGGTATGTGTTAATTCCACTCTACACAGAAATACTAGAGTTTTATGTTATTTTCATTTTGTTGAACCTTTATTTAACGAGGCAAGTCAGTTAAGAACACATTCTTATTTACAATGACGGCCTACCAAAAGGCCTCCTGTGGGGACGGGGGCTGGGATAAAAAAATATATTTACGTATATAGGACAAAACACAAGAGAGACACCACAACACTACATGAAGAGAGACCTAAGACAACAGCATAGCATGGCAGCAACACATGAAAACAACATGGTAGCAAGCAACACAGCATGACAACAACATGGTAGCAACACAACATGGTAGAAACACATGGTACAAACATTATTGGGCACAGACAACAGCACAAAGGGCAAGACGGTAGAGACAACAATACATCACGCAAAGCAACCTCAACTGTCAGTAAGAGTGTCAATGATTGAGTCTTTGAATGAAGAGATGGAGATAAAACTGTACAGTTTGAGAGTTTTTTGCATCGTACCCTTTATGAATCACAACTAAAGTGTGATGGAAATTAAATGGCATGAGGTCTCATGTGTATCTATGCACATTTAGTTTACATAACACAGCCATTAATGTCCATACAGTATAAGGCCTAATAACCAAGTTTAATCTCATTTATATTAAACTATACAATTTGACTTGAAGAGAATCCAATAGAATTGCCTTACTTTTACAGCAGTCAGAAAGGACAATTTTGCAACACAGGGTGATGATCTGACAATGCATTGCAAAGAAAGCTTACTATTTACCTTGATCTACGAATGTATGATAATGAACATGAAATAGGGATAGTTTTGAGGTTGTGTCGTTATGTAGTCTTTGTTTAAATGATCAGTGTTGGGCTGCTGCACGGTGCAGTCTACAGTCTACATGTTGCCATGGATCTCTTGGCCTGATGTAGGGGATTTCCTCCTCTCTCAAAACCCTATTTTCTTCTTTCCGCTTTTAACTCTGAGAGGCTTGACAACAGCTGCACTCACAAGTAAAGCTCATCACATGCAGTACATCATACAGTAAAGTCCACCCAAGATGGCGTAGCAGTCGGACGTGTGTTTTGTCTTGTCCCGTCCTGTCCCGTGTAAATATTGTTTTCTTCATTTTATTCCAGTATATATTTCGTACATATATTTTAATCTCGCTTTCCATCTATGGACTGAATATACTCTCCTGCAACCCGCCTCACCCAATGTGGTTCGGATCTGCTATTTGTTATACTTAATTAAGAACCAGAACCCCCATCAGAAGCTAGACAGCTAACTAGCTACTAGCTAGTAGTGAGTTAGCCACTGCTGGCGGTCTTCACCGTTAACTCAGACACCAGCCTGCCTCAGCTCGGTCAATACCTGCCAGTCTGTACAGCGCAACATCAACCCAGAGCATATTGGACTGCTTTCTCTACCACATCTCCGGATTCATACTGCAAGATCTGAATCTTTACACCGGATCATCGCAGCTAGCTAGCTGCAATCTGAGTGGCTACTCCTGGTTAACGTGTCTGTCCCGAAGCAAGCACCAGTTAGCCTTGAGCTAGGCCCATCTCCCGGCTAGCTGAAGAGGTCCACCAGCTGATTATTGGGCTGCAATACCTCTTTTGCTAATTGGCTTTTGCTAATTGGCCCTTTACTGCCGACACGGAGCCCAGCCAATCCATCACGACTGGTCTGTTGATGTAATCGTCCGAGGTGGTTTCAACAGGAACTTCCGTTGCGACATCGCCGAAGGCCCATCTGCTAGCTCCGGCCCGCTAGCTGTCTGAGTCACCGTGTCTCCAGCTCGCCTAGCGTAGTAGCAACTACTGAATCGTCTCCCTGACTCACCTTTTGCTACTCATTGGACCCTATGATCACTCGGCTACGCATGCCTCTCCCTAATGTCAATATGTCTTGTCTATTGCTGTTTTGGTTAGTGATTATTGTCTTATTTCACTGTAGAGCACCCAGCCCTGCCCAATATGCCTTAGATAGCCCTTTTGTCCCACCCCCCACACATGTGGTGACCTCACCTGGCTTAACTGGTGCCTCTAGAGACAAAACCTCTCTCATCATCACTCAATGCCTAGGTTTACCTCCACTGTACTCACATCCTATCATACCCTTGTCTGTACATCATGCCTTGAATCTATTCTTCCACGCCCAGGAATCTGCTCCTTTTACTCTCTGTTCCGAATGCACTAGACGACCAGTTCTTATAGCCTTACCCTTATCCGACTCCTCCTCTGTTCCTCTGTGATGTAGAGGTTAACCCAGGCCCTGCAGCCCCCAGCACCACTCCCATTCCCCAGGCGCTCTCATTTGTTGACTTCTGTAACTGTAAAAGCCTTGGTTTCATGCATGTTAACATCAGAAGCCTCCTCCCTAAATTTGTTTTACTCACTGCTTTAGCACACTCCGCCAACCCTGATGTCCTGATGCCGTGTCTGAATCCTGGCTTAGGAAGGCCACCAAAAATCCCCAAATTTCCATCCCTAACTAGAACATTTTTCGACAAGATAGAACTGCCAAAAGGGGGCGGAGTTGCAATCCACTGCAGAGATAGGTCTGTGCCCAAACAATTTGAGCTTCTACTTTTAAAAATCCACCTCTCCAGAAACAAGTCTCTCACCGTTTCCGCTTGTTATAGACCCCCTTCAGCCCCCAGCTGTGCCCTGGACACTATATGTGAATTGACTGCCCCTCCATCTATCTTCAAGGTTCGTACTGTTAGGTGACCTAAACTGGGATATGCTTATTAACAGCCCAGCCGTCCTACAATCTAAGCTAGATGCCCTCAATCTCACACAAATGATCAAGGAACCGACCATGTACAACCCTAAATCCTTAACCATGGGCAGACTCTTAGATATCATCCTGACCAACCTGCCATCCAAATACACCTCTGCTGTCTTCAACCAGGATCTCAGCGATCAATGCCTCATTTTTATTATTATTCTTTTATTTTTTTGTGTGAATTTTGACCCTCTTTTTCTCCCCAATTTCGTGGTATCCAATTGTTTAGTAGCTACTATCTTGTCTCATCGCTACAACTCCTGTACGGGCTCGGGAGAGACAAAGGTTGAAAGTCATGCGTCCTCTGATACACAACCCAACCAAGACGCACTGCTTCTTAACACAGCGCTCATCCAACCCGGAAGCCAGCCGCACCAATGTGTCGGAGGGAACACCGTGCACCTGGCAACCTTGGTTAGCGTGCACTGCGCCCCGGCCCGCCACAGGAGTCGCTGGTACGCGATGAGACAAGGATATCCCTACCGGCCAACCCCTCCCTAACCCGGACGACGCTAGGCCAATTGTGCGTTGCCCCACGGACCTCCCAGTCGCGGCCGGTTACGACAGAGCCTGGGCGCAAATCCAGAGTCTCTGGTGGCACAGCTGGTGCTGCAGTACAGCGCCCTTAACCACTGCGCCACCCGGGAGGCAGATCACTGCCTCATAGCCTGCGTCCGTAATGGGTCCGCGGTCAAACGACCACCCCTCATCACTGTCAAACGCTCCCTAAAACACTTCTGCGAGCAGGCCTTTCTAATCAACCTGGCCCGGGTATCTTGGAAGGATATTGACCTCATTCTGTCAGTCCATGGAGAATAAGAGCACCTCCTCCCAGCTGCCCACTGCACTGACGCTAGGAAACACTGTCACCACCGATAAATCCCCCTGCAGCAACTTGCCCAAGCCCCCCCGCTTGTCCTTCACCCAAATCCAGACAGCTAATGTTCTAAAAGAGCTACAAAATCTGGACCCCTACAAATCAGCTGGGCTAGACAATCTGGACCCTCTCTTTCTATAATTATCCGCCAAAATTGTTGCAACCCCTATTACTAGCACAGTGTCCAAAGAAGGGCTAGAAGTATACAGAATGGTGTTGTCTGCGTAGAGGTGGATCAGAGAATCACCAGCAGCAAGAGCGACATCATTGATGTATATAGAGAAATGAGTTGGCCTGAGAAATGAACCCTGTGGCACCCCCATAGAGACTGCCATAAGTCCTGACAACAGGCCCTCCGATTTGACACACTGAATTCAATCTGAGAAGTAGGCTATTGAGTCTGCCGATAAGAATGCGGTCATTGACAGAGACGAAAGCCTTGGCCAGGTTGATGAAGACGGATGCACTGTACTGTCTTTATTGTTGGTGATAATGTTATTGTTTAGGACCTTGAGCGTGGCTGATGTGGACACCCATGACCAGCTACGAAACCAGATTTGGATTCAAAATGCTCTGTGATCTGTTAACTTGGCTTTCAAAGATTTCAGAAAGGCAGGGCAGGATGGATATAGTTCTATAACAGTTTGGGTCTAGAGTGTCTCCCCCTTTGAAGAGGGGGATGACCACGGCAGCTTTCCAATCTTTGGGGATCTCAGATGATACGAAAGAGAGGTTGAACAGGTTAAGCCTTAGATTTCTAGCCTCTTGATATTATTGTGCTGTCTGATTTGAATAGCTAGCATTTTGATGGCTATAGGAAATAGATATGCCAGTAGTGGACAACCTTGTTTTACTCCTCTTGACAGTTTAATTATTTCTGAGAAGTAGTCATTATTTACTATTTTACACCTGGGATTACTATACATAACTTTAACTCATTGGATAAGAGATTCTCCAAAATTAAAAAAAAAAGTCCAGGCATTTATATAGAAATTCAAAATTTTATCAAAGGCCTTTTCAAAGTCAGCTATGAATACCAGGCCTGGTTTCACATATTTTTAATAGTGTTCTATTGTTTCCAGTACTTGTCTGTCACGGGCGTCCTCCTCTTCATCTGAAGAGGAGAGGCGAGAAGGATCGGAGGACCAAAATGCGGCGTGGTATGTGTTCATGATGAAATTTAATACTGAATACAAACTATACAAAAACAATAAACGAAATAACGACCGTGACGCTAATGAGAACTGTGCTGACACAAGCAATCAACATAGACAATCACCCACAAAACCCAACACAAAACAGGCTACCTAAATATGGTTCCCAATCAGAGACAATGACTAACACCTGCCTCTGATTGAGAACCATATCAGGCCCAAACACAGAAACAGACAAACAAGACATCCAACATAGAATGCCCACTCAGATCACACCCTGACCAAACAAAACATAGAAACATACAAAGCAAACTATGGTCAGGGTGTGACATTGGTGTGACATTGTCTTATATTATCTCCATGTAAAAAAAAAAAACCTGTCTGGTTAGGATTAACAATATCCGACAATACCTTTTTAATTCTATGCACTATGCATTTTGCCTGGATTTTAGCATCACAACACCGCAGTGTAAGGGGTCCGTTTTTTTTTTTAGGTGGACTGGATCTTTTATATTTACCACCAGGGTCCTGTTTCAGTCATAGTCAAATCTAACCACCTTACTGAGTTTGTGATAGTCTACCATTTTTATAGGACTGGTTAAAACATGCTAATAAGCAAAACTTTGGAGTACATTGAAAAATGTTTGATATACTTCCCATTCAGCCCTGGAGTTTTCCCAGACTTGAACACTTTAATTGCATCTATAAGCTCCTCCTCTGTAACTAGTCCTTCACATGAGTCTTTCTGTACAGCTGTTAAGTCGACACTAAATGAATTAAATTAATTAAATTAATTAGAGGAAACGGAGGAGACTGAAATGAAAACATTTAAAGCTTTTAAAGTGCTTCCTCTTTCAAAATATTGTTTGGTAAATCATGGATGAGTTTCTGTGAATTATTTTTGTTAGCATTTCTGTGAATTATTTTTGTTAGCATTTCTGTGAATTATTTTTGTTAGCATTTCTGTGAATTATTTTTTGTTAGCATTTCTGTGAATTATTTTTGTTAGCATTTCTGTGAATTATTTTTTGTTAGCATTTCTGTGAATTATTTTTGTTAGCATTTCTGTGTTGGAAGATCAAAACGTAATTCGGTGCATTTTCTTCCATTTTCCATCCAGTTCGCTTCATTTTTATAATATATTACACTTGATCTTTCTTGAGTTATTTTTTGTTTTTCCTCTAAACTTATTCTGAACCTCTATGTTACAGTTTTTTTGTTGCTATACATCTGGACTGAGTTCTTTAGACCTCAATGGTTTTGTTTTAAAGATGAGTGTTGAATTGCATGGCCTCTTAAAAGCACATTTTATAAAGTGTTCCTTACAATAAGGGGATCTGCTGTACCTATGTTGTGTAGGAAAAAGTAAGTTATGAATTATTCTTGGTATTGGTTAGGAAAAAATGTTTTGTCATCCAGTAGGCTTTGAATACATTTCCAATATCCTTGCGGAAATTCTGTAAGTGTAATGTGTATACCAGTTATGTGATGGTTCGACCGCATTCTGTCCCCTTTCAACACTTTTCAAAAACTTTTGGTGCCAGTGTAACGGATGTGAAACGGCTAGCTTAGTTAGCGGTGCGCGCTAAATAGCGTTTCAATCGGTGATGTCACTTGCTCTGAGACCTTGAAGTAGTGGTTCCCCTTGCCCTGCAAGGGCCGCGGCTTTTGTGGAGCGATGGGTAACAATGCTTCGAGGGTGACTGTTGTTGATGTGTGCAGAGGGTCCCCGGTTCGCGCCCGGGTATGGGCGAGGGGACGGTCTAAAGTTAAACTGTTACACCAGAGAGAATGACATAGGAAAGTAGTTAAGACGACTAGCTTGATTGAGCCTCCGCCATGTATATCTCACAAGGTCAGGATATTTAAGCCTCCATATATCCACTAGTTTCAATATATCCATGACATTTGTAATTTCCTTAAGTGCATGGGAGATATTGAGGGGATAACCTTGTCTTTCAAACCTCGTTTTCCTCGTCTATCAACCCCCCCCCCCTACCCTACCATGCCCAGTTCAAAGGCACTTCAATATTTTGTCTTGCCAAGTCAACCTGTCTCCTCCATTTAATCTGATTTAAAAAGTGACATTAATAAGAGATCATAGCTTTCACCTGGTCAGTCTGTCATGGAAAGAGCAGGCGTTCATAATGTTTTGTATGCTCAGTGTCTATGCATAGTCCTGGTCAGTCTGTCATGGAAAGAGCAGGTGTTCTTAATGTTTTGTATACTCAGTGTCTATGCATAGTCCTGGTCAGTCTGTCATGGAAATAGCAGGCGTTCATAATGTTTTGTATACTCAGTGTCTATGCATAGTCCTGGTCTGTCTGTCATGGAAAGAGCAGGTGTTCTTAATGTTTTGTATACTCAGTGTCTATGCATAGTCCTGGTCAGTCTGTCATGGAAAGAGCAGGCGTTCATAATGTTTTGTATACTCAGTGTCTATGCATAGTCCTGGTCTGTCTGTCATGGAAAGAGCAGGTGTTCTTAATGTTTTGTATACTCAGTGTCTATGCATAGTCCTGGTCAGTCTGTCATGGAAAGAGCAGGTGTTCATAATGTTCTGTACGCTCAGTGTCTATGCATAGTCCTGGTCAGTCTGTCATGGAAAGAGCAGGTGTTCATAATGTTCTGTACGCTCAGTGTCTATGCATAGTCCTGGTCAGTCTGTCATGGAAAGAGCAGGTGTTCATAATGTTCTGTACGCTCAGTGTCTATGCATAGTCCTGGTCAGTCTGTCATGGAAAGAGCAGGTGTTCATAATGTTCTGTACGCTCAGTGTCTATGCATAGTCCTGGTCAGTCTGTCATGGAAAGAGCAGGTGTTCATAATGTTCTGTACGCTCAGTGTCTATGCATAGTCCTGGTCAGTCTGTCATGGAAAGAGCAGGTGTTCATAATGTTCTGTACGCTCAGTGTCTATGCATAGTCCTGGTCAGTCTGTCATGGAAAGAGCAGGTGTTCATAATGTTCTGTACGCTCAGTGTCTATGCATAGTCCTGGTCAGTCTGTCATGGAAAGAGCAGGTGTTCATAATGTTCTGTACGCTCAGTGTCTATGCATAGTCCTGGTCTGTCTGTCATGGAAAGAGCAGGTGTTCTTAATGTTTTGTATACTCAGTGTCTATGCATAGTCCTGGTCAGTCTGTCATGGAAAGAGCAGGTGTTCATAATGTTCTGTACGCTCAGTGTCTATGCATAGTCCTGGTCAGTCTGTCATGGAAAGAGCAGGTGTTCATAATGTTCTGTACGCTCAGTGTCTATGCATAGTCCTGGTCAGTCTGTCATGGAAAGAGCAGGTGTTCATAATGTTCTGTACGCTCAGTGTCTATGCATAGTCCTGGTCAGTCTGTCATGGAAAGAGCAGGTGTTCTTAATGTTTTGTACGCTCAGTGTCTATGCATAGTCCTGGTCAGTCTGTCATGGAAAGAGCAGGTGTTCATAATGTTCTGTACGCTCAGTGTCTATGCATAGTCCTGGTCAGTCTGTCATGGAAAGAGCAGGTGTTCTTAATGTTTTGTACGCTCAGTGTCTATGCATAGTCCTGGTCAGTCTGTCATGGAAAGAGCAGGTGTTCATAATGTTCTGTACGCTCAGTGTCTATGCATAGTCCTGGTCAGTCTGTCATGGAAAGAGCAGGTGTTCTTAATGTTTTGTACGCTCAGTGTCTATGCATAGTCCTGGTCAGTCTGTCATGGAAAGAGCAGGTGTTCTTAATGTTTTGTACGCTCAGTGTCTATGCATAGTCCTGGTCAGTCTGTCATGGAAAGAGCAGGTGTTCATAATGTTTTGTACGCTCAGTGTCTATGCCAGAGGAAATATATAATTTCTCTCATAGTTCTGGTCAGTGAAATAAAGAATGTAATGGATGTGATTAAAACAAGCTATTATATTAACTATGAAGACCACAACATACTGTGTTTTTAAGATTGGATGACTTCTATGTATTTTTGGTTCAGAGAGTGGGAGAGGCAGCGAGTGGGAGAGGTAGAGAGTGGGAGAGGTAGAGAGTGGGAGAGGTAGAGAGTGGGAGAGGTAGAGAGTGGGAGAGGTAGAGAGTGGGAGAGGCAGAGAGTGGGAGAGGTAGAGAGTGGGAGAGGTAGAGAGTGGGAGAGGTAGAGAGTGGGAGAGGTAGAGAGTGGGAGAGGCAGAGAGTGGGAGAGGTAGAGAGTGGGAGAGGCAGAGGCAGAGAGTGGGAGAGGCAGCGAGTGGGAGAGGTAGAGAGTGGGAGAGGCAGAGGCAGAGAGTGGGAGAGGCAGCGAGTGGGAGAGGCAGAGAGTGGGAGAGGCAGAGAGTGGGAGAGGCAGAGAGTGGGAGAGGCAGAGGCAGAGAGTGGGAGAGGCAGCGAGTGGGAGAGGCAGAGAGTGGGAGAGGCAGAGGCAGAGAGTGGGAGAGGCAGCGAGTGGGAGAGGCAGAGAGTGGGAGAGGCAGCGAGTGGGAGAGGCAGAGAGTGGGAGAGGCAGAGGCAGAGAGTGGGAGAGGCAGCGAGTGGGAGAGGCAGCGAGTGGGAGAGGCAGAGAGTGGGAGAGGCAGAGGCAGAGAGTGGGAGAGGCAGCGAGTGGGAGAGGCAGAGAGTGGGAGAGGCAGAGAGTGGGAGAGGCAGAGAGTGGAAGAGGCAGCGAGTGGGAGAGGCAGCGAGTGGGAGAGGCAGCGAGTGGGAGAGGCAGAGAGTGGGAGAGGCAGAGAGTGGGAGAGGCAGAGAGTGGGAGAGGCAGAGGCAGAGAGTGGGAGAGGCAGCGAGTGGGAGGGGCAGAGAGTGGGAGAGGCAGAGAGTGGGAGAGGCAGAGGCAGAGAGTGGGAGAGGCAGCGAGTGGGAGAGGCAGAGAGTGGGAGAGGCAGAGAGTGGGAGAGGCAGAGAGTGGGAGAGGTAGAGAGTGGGAGAGGTAGAGAGTGGGAGAGGCAGAGAGTGGGAGAGGTAGAGAGTGGGAGAGGTAGAGAGTGGGAGAGGTAGAGAGTGGGAGAGGTAGAGAGTGGGAGAGGCAGAGAGTGGGAGAGGTAGAGAGTGGGAGAGGCAGAGGCAGAGAGTGGGAGAGGCAGCGAGTGGGAGAGGTAGAGAGTGGGAGAGGCAGAGGCAGAGAGTGGGAGAGGCAGCGAGTGGGAGAGGCAGAGAGTGGGAGAGGCAGGGAGAGGTAGAGAGTGGGAGAGGTAGAGAGTGGGAGAGGCAGCGAGTGGGAGAGGTAGAGAGTGGGAGAGGCAGAGAGTGGGAGAGGTAGAGAGTGGGAGAGGTAGAGAGTGGGAGAGGTAGAGAGTGGGAGAGGTAGAGAGTGGGAGAGGTAGAGAGTGGGAGAGGCAGAGAGTGGGAGAGGTAGAGAGTGGGAGAGGCAGAGGCAGAGAGTGGGAGAGGCAGCGAGTGGGAGAGGTAGAGAGTGGGAGAGGCAGAGGCAGAGAGTGGGAGAGGCAGCGAGTGGGAGAGGCAGAGAGTGGGAGAGGCAGAGAGTGGGAGAGGCAGAGAGTGGGAGAGGCAGAGGCAGAGAGTGGGAGAGGCAGCGAGTGGGAGAGGCAGAGAGTGGGAGAGGCAGAGGCAGAGAGTGGGAGAGGCAGCGAGTGGGAGAGGCAGAGAGTGGGAGAGGCAGAGAGTGGGAGAGGCAGAGAGTGGGAGAGGCAGAGGCAGAGAGTGGGAGAGGCAGCGAGTGGGAGAGGCAACGAGTGGGAGAGGCAGAGAGTGGGAGAGGCAGAGGCAGAGAGTGGGAGAGGCAGCGAGTGGGAGAGGCAGAGAGTGGGAGAGGCAGAGAGTGGGAGAGGCTAAGAAGTGGAAGAGGCAGCGAGTGGGAGAGGCAGCGAGTGGGAGAGGCAGAGAGTGGGAGAGGCAGAGAGTGGGAGAGGCAGAGAGTGGGAGAGGCAGAGGCAGAGAGTGGGAGAGGCAGCGAGTGGGAGAGGCAGAGAGTGGGAGAGGCAGAGAGTGGGAGAGGCAGAGAGTGGGAGAGGCAGCGAGTGGGAGAGGCAGCGAGTGGGAGAGGCAGTGAGTGGGAGAGGCAGAGAGTGGGAGAGGCAGAGAGTGGGAGAGGTAGCGAGTGGGAGAGGCAGAGGCAGAGAGTGGGAGAGGCAGCGAGTGGGAGAGGCAGCGAGTGGGAGAGGCAGAGAGTGGGAGAAGCAGAGAGTGGGAGAGGTATTGAGTGGGAGAGGCAGAGAGTGGGAGAGGCAGAGAGTGGGAGTGGCAGAGAGTGGGAGAGGCAGAGAGTGGGAGAGGCAGAGAGTGGGAGAGGCAGCGAGTGGGAGAGGCAGAGAGTGGGAGAGGCAGAGGCAGAGAGTGGGAGAGGCAGCGAGTGGGAGAGGCAGCGAGTGGGAGAGGCAGAGAGTGGGAGAGGCAGAGGCAGAGAGTGGGAGAGGCAGCGAGTGGGAGAGGCAGAGAGTGGGAGAGGCAGAGAGTGGGAGAGGCAGAGAGTGGAAGAGGCAGCGAGTGGGAGAGGCAGCGAGTGGGAGAGGCAGCGAGTGGGAGAGGCAGAGAGTGGGAGAGGCAGAGAGTGGGAGAGGCAGAGAGTGGGAGAGGCAGAGGCAGAGAGTGGGAGAGGCAGCGAGTGGGAGGGGCAGAGAGTGGGAGAGGCAGAGAGTGGGAGAGGCAGAGGCAGAGAGTGGGAGAGGCAGCGAGTGGGAGAGGCAGAGAGTGGGAGAGGCAGAGAGTGGGAGAGGCAGAGAGTGGAAGAGGCAGCGAGTGGGAGAGGCAGCGAGTGGGAGAGGCAGCGAGTGGGAGAGGCAGAGAGTGGGAGAGGCAGAGAGTGGGAGAGGTAGCGAGTGGGAGAGGCAGAGGCAGAGAGTGGGAGAGGCAGCGAGTGGGAGAGGCAGCGAGTGGGAGAGGCAGAGAGTGGGAGAGGCAGAGAGTGGGAGAGGTATTGAGTGGGAGAGGCAGAGAGTGGGAGAGGCAGAGAGTGGGAGTGGCAGAGAGTGGGAGAGGCAGAGAGTGGGAGAGGCAGAGAGTGGGAGAGGCAGAGAGTGGGAGCGGTAGCGAGTGGGAGAGGCAGAGGCAGTGAGTGGGAGAGGCAGAGAGTGGGAGAGGCAGAGAGTGGGAGAGGCAGAGAGTGGAAGAGGCAGTGAGTGGGAGAGGCAGAGAGTGGGAGAGGCAGTGAGTGGGAGAGTCAGCGAGTGGGAGAGGCAGAGAATGGAAGAGGCAGTGAGTGGGAGAGGCAGAGAGTGGAAGAGGCAGTGAGTGGGAGAGGCAGTGAGTGGGAGAGGCAGAGAGTGGAAGAGGCAGTGAGTGGGAGAGGCAGTGAGTGGGAGAGGCAGAGAGTGGAACAGGCAGTGAGTGAATTATACAAAGTGCTGTATCCAAAGTAGTAGCCTATCCCGAATAGAGTACCATTTGCTATTCCCTAAATAGTGTACTACTTTTGGCCTGGACCCATAGGGCTCTTGTTAAAAGTAGTGCACTATATATAGGGAATAGGGTGCCATAGGGCTCTGGTTAAAAGTAGTGCACTATATAGAGAATAGGGTGCCATTGGGCCCTGGTCAAAATTAGTGCACTATATAGGGAATAGGGTGCCATTGGGCCCTGATCAAAAGCAGTGCACTATATAGGGAATAGGGTGCCATTGGGCCCTGATCAAAAGCAGTGCACTATATAGGGAATAGGGTGCCATAGGGCTCTGGTTAAAAGTAGTGCACTATATAAGGGAAGAGGGTGCCATAGGGCTCTGGTTAAAAGTAGTGCACTATATAGGGAAGAGGGTGCCATAGGGCTCTGGTTAAAAGTAGTGCACTATGTGTAGGGAATAGGGAGCCATTCAGGATGTAACCAGGGAGTTTCCTGATTCTAAATCTCTGCCCAGTGTCCCTCTGCCAATATCAATATTTAATCACTGAACGTTACCCAGAAGCTACCCAGGTAGCTAAACATAGTGTACCACTGACAAGGTCCAAATAGCATTCTATTCCCTATATAGTGCACTGCATTTAACCAGTGCCCAATGGCACCCTATATAGTGCACTGCTTTTAACCAGGGCCCAATGGCACCCTATTCCCTATATATAGTGCACTACTTTTAACCAGAGCCCTATGGCACCCTATTCCCTATATATAGTGCACTACTTTTAACCAGAGCCCTATGGCACCCTCTTCCCTATATAGTGCACTACTTTTAACCAGAGCCCTATGGCACCCTCTTCCCTTATATAGTGCACTACTTTTAACCAGAGCCCTATGGCACCCTATTCCCTATTATAGTGCACTACTTTTGACCAGGGCCCATAGGGTTGTGGTCAAAAGTAGTGCACTATATAAGGGATTAGGTGCCATTCTGGTAAGTAGAGATGTTGACACAGCCTTAACCCTGATCCTGCTGTATCTGCAGCACTGTCAAGAGGAAATCAACACAGGGCATTACCGTAACACGATCTCAGTCCAAATGAGTCATTACCCCATCATCAGTGCATATCACACAGAAATGTGGACCTAAGAGCGATTTAGTTGCAAATGTATTCAATGCAGTTTCCAAAATTGTATGTGCATTTATACCAATATAGGTCATATCTTATCATTCAAATCTGTTTTCAAAAAAGAAATGCCAACAGAATACAGTACTACAACACAGTCCTTTTATTATCAGGAGACACAATGTAACGTTCCTAAAACCATACAGTATTTATTGGATGGATGACCTATTGACCTATTGCATTGTAGAAGCGCCATACAAAACACATCAAGCCCTCAATAGGTTGATAGACACATAGCCAAGCAGTTTCCTATCTCTCACTTTCAATGTAAATACCACTAACACTACAGGGGTTCTGGGAAAAAAAATGAAAAAAAAAATATTTTGACATGAAAAAGACTGACACAGAGGTGTCAGCTATCTGACACAGAGGGGCCAGCTATCTGACACAGAGGTGACAGCTATCTGACACAGAGGTGACAGCTATCTGACACAGAGGTGACAGCACAGAGCTCCAATGTTCCAATACTTTAAAAATGCATCATTAGTTATGGATAGGTGTAAGCATAGCAAGGTTATCATCACTTGAACCAATTTAGATCTGTGATTACTTGAAGAAAGCTAGGAAAGAAGAAAGGAACAGAGACTCTGTGGGGAGGCTGTTGAGGTCATAGGTCACTTTGGCAGAGGAGTGGCAGCGGTGAGGGACAAACAGAGCAGACGGACTATCCCCACTGGGTTCAATGTGGATGTATACACAGCACAGTTGACCGGTAGATTGACAGCTTCAGTTGGTGTTCTAGAGTGTTCCAGAAGCTCCACTGGTGTTCTGGAGCCTTCTGGAAGCCTGCTGGGTGGTTCTGGTTCTAGAGTGTTCTAGAGCCTTCAGGAAGCCTGCTGGGTGGTTCTGGTTCTAGTCTTGTCCTCCACACAGCATCAGCAGGGTCTTACGGTAGTCCCCTGAGGTATCACCCTGAGAGAGGAAGCAGCAGCTTTTTAGGAACTTACTAAAACAGACTCCGTCCCAAATGGCACTATATAATAATAGGGGACCATTTGGGATGCATACAAATGTTTTTTTTGTTTGTTGTTTTTGGTGTGAATTTTACCCCCTTTTTTCTCCCCAATTTCGTGGTATCCAATTGTTAGTAGCTACTATCTTGTCTCATCGCTACAACTCCCGTACGGGCTCGGGAGAGACGAAGGTTGAAAGTCATGCGTCCTCCGATACACAACCCAACCAAGCCGCACTGCTTCTTAACACAGCGCTCATCCAACCCCGGAAGCCAGCCACACCAATGTGTCGGAGGAAACACCATGCACGCACTGCGCCCGGTCCGCCACAGGAGTCGCTGGTGCGCGATGAGACAAGGAGATCCCTACCGGCCAAACCCTCCCTAACGACGCTAGGCCAATTGTGCGTCGCCCCACGGACCTCCCGGTCGCGGCCGGTTACGACAGAGCCTGGGCGCGAACCCAGAGTCTCTGGTGGCACAGCTAGGGATGCATACAGGAGAGGAAGGAGTATTTAGGGTCTCTTTTACTGAGTGTTTATACAGTATTTGTTATTATATCATATATTATATAATTAACCAATAAGGTCTGAGGGGGTGTGGTATATGGCCAATATACCACGGCTAAGGGCTGTTCTTAGACCCGACGAACCGTGGTATACGGTCTGATATACCACGGCTGTCAGCCAATCAGCATTCAGTGCTCGAACCACCCAGGTCATAATCTAAGTTATATAATATGTGATATAATCTAAGTTATAAACTGGGTTGTTTTTACTCTTATAATTACGTTGGTAAACAGTTTATAATAGCAATAAGTCACCTCTGGGGTTTGTGGTATATTGACCAATATACCACGGCTAAGGGCTGTATGCAGGTACTCCGCGTTGCGTTGTGCCTAAGAACAGCCCTTAGCCGTGGTATTTTAGCCATATACCACACCCCCTCGGGCCTTATTGGTTAATTCTATCATATGTTATATAGCTATATAAATATTCTAAGTTATTCAGGGCGGGGTAATCAGTTAGGGATATGAACAGCTCCCACAGTAAAAGCATTGTCAACTCAATAATGTCACACAGACACAGTAACACAGACACATTAACACACACACACAGACAGATACAGTACATCACAGAGACACAGTACATCACACAGACACATTAACACACACACACAGTACATCACAGAGATACACACAGTACATCACACAGACACATACAGTACATCACACAGACACACACAGTACATCACAGAGATACATACAGTACATCACACAGTACATCACAGAGATACATACATACAGTACATCACAGAGATACACACAGTACATCACAGAGATACACACAGTACATCACAGAGATACACACAGTACATCACAGAGATACACACAGTACATCACAGAGATACATACAGTACATCACAGAGATACACACAGTACATCACACAGTACATCACAGAGATACATACAGTACATCACAGAGACACACACAGTACATCACAGAGATACACACAGTACATCACAGAGATACACACAGTACACCACAGAGATACATACAGTACATCACAGAGATACACACAGTACATCACAGAGATACATACAGTACATCACAGAGATACATACAGTACATCACAGAGATACATACAGTACATCACAGAGATACACACAGTACATCACAGAGACACACACAGTACATCACAGAGATACACACAGTACATCACAGAGATACATACAGTACATCACAGAGATACACACAGTACATCACAGAGATACATACAGTACATCACAGAGATACACACAGTACATCACAGAGATACACACAGTACATCACAGAGATACATACAGTACATCACAGAGATACACACAGTACATCACAGAGATACACACAGTACATCACAGAGATACACACAGTACATCACAGAGATACACACAGTACATCACAGAGATACACACAGTACATCACAGAGATACATACAGTACACCACAGAGATACATACAGTACATCACAGAGATACATACAGTACATCACAGAGATACACACAGTACATCACAGAGATACATACAGTACATCACAGAGATACATACAGTACATCACAGAGATACATACAGTACATCACACAGACACATTAACACACACACACAGTACATCACAGAGATACACACAGTGCATCACACAGACACACACAGTACATCACAGAGATACATACAGTACATCACACAGTACATCACAGAGATACATACATACAGTACATCACAGAGATACACACAGTACATCACAGAGACACACACAGTACATCACAGAGATACACACAGTACATCACAGAGATACACACAGTACACCACAGAGATACATACAGTACATCACAGAGATACACACAGTACATCACAGAGATACATACATACAGTACATCACAGAGATACACACAGTACATCACAGAGATACATACAGTACATCACAGAGATACACACAGTACATCACAGAGATACATACATACAGTACATCACAGAGATACACACAGTACATCACAGAGACACACACAGTACATCACAGAGATACACACAGTACATCACAGAGATACACACAGTACATCACAGAGATACACACAGTACATCACAGAGATACATACAGTACATCACAGAGATACACACAGTACATCACAGAGTACATCACAGAGATACACACAGTACATCACACAGTACATCACAGAGATACACACAGTACATCACAGAGACACATACAGTACATCACAGAGATACATACAGTACATCACAGAGATACACACAGTACATCACAGAGATACACACAGTACATCACAGAGATACATACAGTACATCACACAGTACATCACAGAGATACACACAGTACATCACAGAGACACACACAGTACATCACAGAGACACATACAGTACATCACAGAGATACACACAGTACATCACACAGTACATCACAGAGATACACACAGTACATCACAGAGACACACACAGTACATCACAGAGACACATACAGTACATCACAGAGATACACACAGTACATCACACAGTACATCACAGAGATACACACAGTACATCACAGAGATACACACAGTACATCACAGAGACACACACAGTACATCACAGAGATACACACAGTACATCACAGAGATACATACAGTACATCACAGAGATACACACAGTACATCACAGAGATACACACAGTACATCACAGAGACACACACAGTACATCACAGAGATACACACAGTACATCACAGAGATACACACAGTACATCACAGAGACACATACAGTACATCACAGAGATACACAGGGTTAGTGGACAGACACACAGGGTTAGTGGACAGACACACAGGGTTAGTGGACAGACACACAGGGTTAGGCGACAGACACACAGGGTTAGGCGACAGACACACAGGGTTAGTGGACAGACACACAGGGTTAGTGGACAGACACACAGGGTTAGTGGACAGACACACAGGGTTAGTGGACAGACACACAGGGTTAGTGGACAGACACACAGGGTTAGTGGACAGACACACAGGGTTAGGCGACAGACACACAGGGTTAGGCGACAGACACACAGGGTTAGTGGACAGACACACAGGGTTAGTGGACAGACACACAGGGTTAGTGGACAGACACACAGGGTTAGTGGACAGACACACAGGGTTAGTGGACAGACACACAGGGTTAGTGGACAGACACACAGGGTTAGTGGACAGACACACAGGGTTAGGCGACAGACACACAGGGTTAGGCGACAGACACACAGGGTTAGTGGACAGACACACAGGGTTAGTGGACAGACACACAGGGTTAGTGGACAGACATTTATAGAAACCAAAGAAGTTATAACATGTCAGAATCTAAGTTCACAATTGGTTTTGAAATACATTGAATTAGCAAAATGGCAATTTACTTTACGCTGACGGCAATAAAGAACGTCTCCGGATCGGGTTAGATTTGTATTGTATTTTAATGACACAGCGACTGTATGTACAGCACGTGACTTCAAGACTCTTTCAACCAACCAGTATATCAATCCCCAACCATTCCACTATAGCTCTTATATCCTCCTCTGGTACATAGATGATATCATTGACATTATTTAAGGGTCACCCTCACCTGCAGAAGTTAGTACTGGTGAAAGTGTCCCAAATGGAACCCTACTCTAGGTTCTATATATTGCACTACTTTCAACCAGGGCCCGTAGAGGAACAAGGTGCCATTCAGTACACAACCCAGGTCTTTTACATGTGAGAGTCAGTATAGACCTGTTATTGGGCACTTCCTGCCTTGACATCTTCCAGCCAATCACGGGTGTCGGCCTACAGAGAGGAAGTCAGGGGAAATTCCTAAACAGCTGTATGGCAGCCGCAGCCCCACAAGCCCTGCCCGACACAGGAAGCTATAGAGCACTGTTCCCCCTCCACCCGTCTCGAACGGAAATAGGATGTGTAGCAGCACAGTTAGTGCAACAGAACACACACACACACACACACACACACACACATACACACACACACACACACGCACTACACATACACACACTACACATACACACACTACACATACACACACACACACACACAGACACGCACGTTACGCACACAGACACAGACACAGACACACAGACACACAGACACACACACACACACCGAGGGTGTACAGGGGCATGTAAAAGGGACGTGCAGAGTGCAGTGGACAGTAGTGTGTCACTCGACATGTAAAATATGAAAACTTACAACCATGGTTTCTACCTGGATGAATTCATGGAGAGAACAGTCGTGAGTCTCCTTGAACTCTTTGCGGATATTGAAAAGGTCGACTTCACTGCGTGAGACCATGATGCGGATCAGAGCCCTGTCGTCTGTGCCAATACACTGCAGAGAGAACAGAGAAAACATGTTTATACACATATACTGATCAAGAATATATAAAATACCCCTTCCCCCCCCCAGAAAAACCCCTCTAATTTCACAAGGCCCTAATCTATAGATTTCACATGACTGGGAATACAGATATGCAACTGTTGGTCACAGATGCTTAAAACAAAATGTGCCTCAGGATCTTATCGCAGTCTTTTTGTGCATTCAAATTGCTATTGGTAAAATGTTCATCGTAGCTAATGCCTGCCCATACTATAACCCCACCATGGGGCACTCTGTTCACAACGTTGACATCAGCAAACCGCTCACCCACACCACGCCGTACACGTGGTCTGCGGTTGTGAGGCCGGTTGGATGTACTCCAAAATTCTCTAAAACGACGTTGGAGACGGTTTATGGTAGAGAAATCAACATTAAATGATCTGGCAACAGCTCTGGTGGATATTCCTGAAGTCAGCATGTCAATTGACACTCCCTCAAATCTTGAGACATCTGTGACATTGTGTTGTGTGACAAAACTGCACATTTTAGAGAGGGCTTTTATTGTCCCCAGCACAAGGTGCATCTGTGTAATGATCATGCTGTTTAATCAGCCTCTTGATATGCCACATCTGTCAGGTGGATGGGATTATCTTGGTAAAGGAGAAATGATCACTAACTGGGAAGGAAACACATTTGTTCACAACATTTGAGAGAAATAATATGTTTGTGCGTCTGGAACATGTCTGGGATCTTTAATTTCAGCTCATGAAACATGGGACCAACTCTTTACATGTTGTGTTGATATTTTTGTTCAGTGTCGTTGGATCCCTAGTATTCACTGTCGATGAAGCAACAGCTTTCTGGGGTCCACACACAATACAAACACAACAAAACACAAAACATACATAGCCTGCTCTAGCAAGTAGACAGAAACAACAACATGAAGTGGTTAGAAAATCCCTCCCCTTTAGGCCTGCTAGTACTAACAGCTAGCCTAGTAAAAACTGGATTTCGCTAGCTATCCACGGGCCAGTGAAACATGGCTGGACTGCGATGGGAGCCGTTTGTAAAAAGCATCAGAAATAGACCTACCTTCATGGCTTTGTACAGGCGCTCTGCAATGTAATTAGGCTGGTTCTTTACACTCCGAACTGCAACGAGAAAGAGAGATATGATAGGTCAAAAAATAAATATATATTACAATAGCCAAAACCTGTAAAATGTAATTTGTCAACAGCCTCAATGGCCTATACTCCACTCTGGAGTCAAGGGTCAAACTGAAGAAGCCATCCAATCAAATGCCTTATTACCTATGCCATACATGGCCTGTTTCACGTCTCCAGACATCTCATTCTTGATGATCTGTTCAATGTCCTTATTGCTGCATCGAACAAACTCTTGGAACACTGAGAAGAAATACAAATGTGGTCAGTAGTGATTAAATAGTGTTTCTCTGGTACCTCTCTGAGATGTGGTCAGTAGTGGTTAAATAGTGTTTCTCTGGTACCTCTCTGAGAGGTGGTCAGTAGTGATTAAATAGTGTTTCTCTGGTACCTCTCTGAGATGTGGTCAGTAGTGGTTAAATAGTGTTTCTCTGGTACCTCTCTGAGATGTGGTCAGTAGTGATTAAATAGTGTTTCTCTGGTACCTCTCCTGAGATGTGGTCAGTAGTGCCAACACAGTGTTTCTCTGGTACCTCTCCTGAGATGTGGTCAGTAGTGGTTAAATAGTGTTTCTCTGGTACCTCTCTGAGATGTGGTCAGTAGTGATTAAATAGTGTTTCTCTGGTACCTCTCCTGAGATGTGGTCAGTAGTGATTAAATAGTGTTTCTCTGGTACCTCTCCTGAGATGTGGTCAGTAGTGGTTAAATAGTGTTTCTCTGGTACCTCTCTGAGATGTGGTCAGTAGTGATTAAATAGTGTTTCTCTGGTACCTCTCCTGAGATGTGGTCAGTAGTGGTTAAACAGTGTTTCTCTGGTACCTCTCCTGAGATGTGGTCAGTAGTGGTTAAATAGTGTTTCTCTGGTACCTCTCCTGAGATGTGGTCAGTAGTGATTAAATAGTGTTTCTCTGGTACCTCTCCTGAGATGTGGTCAGTAGTGATTAAACAGTGTTTCTCTGGTACCTCTCTGAGATGTGGTCAGTAGTGATTAAATAGTGTTTCTCTGGTACCTCTCTGAGATGTGGTCAGTAGTGATTACATAGTGTTTCTCTGGTACCTCTCTGAGATGTGGTCAGTAGTGGTTAAATAGTGTTTCTCTGGTACCTCTCTGAGATGTGGTCAGTAGTGATTAAATAGTGTTTCTCTGGTACCTCTCTGAGATGTGGTCAGTAGTGATTAAACAGTGTTTCTCTGGTACCTCTCTGAGATGTGGTCAGTAGTGATTAAATAGTGTTTCTCTGGTACCTCTCCTGAGATGTGGTCAGTAGTGATTAAATAGTGTTTCTCTGGTACCTCTCTGAGATGTGGTCAGTAGTGATTAAATAGTGTTTCTCTGGTACCTCTCCTGAGATGTGGTCAGTAGTGGTTAAACAGTGTTTCTCTGGTACCTCTCTGAGAGGTGGTCAGTAGTGATTAAATAGTGTTTCTCTGGTACCTCTCTGAGATGTGGTCAGTAGTGGTTAAATAGTGTTTCTCTGGTACCTCTCCTGAGATGTGGTCAGTAGTGGTTAAATAGTGTTTCTCTGGTACCTCTCTGAGATGTGGTCAGTAGTGCCAACACAGTGTTTCTCTGGTACCTCTCCTGAGATGTGGTCAGTAGTGGTTAAATAGTGTTTCTCTGGTACCTCTCCTGAGATGTGGTCAGTAGTGGTTAAATAGTGTTTCTCTGGTACCTCTCCTGAGATGTGGTCAGTAGTGGTTAAATAGTGTTTCTCTGGTACCTCTCCTGAGATGTGGTCAGTAGTGGTTAAATAGTGTTTCTCTGGTACCTCTCCTGAGATGTGGTCAGTAGTGGTTAAATAGTGTTTCTCTGGTACCTCTCTGAGAGGTGGTCAGTAGTGGTTAAATAGTGTTTCTCTGGTACCTCTCTGAGATGTGGTCAGTAGTGATTAAATAGTGTTTCTCTGGTACCTCTCTGAGATGTGGTCAGTAGTGGTTAAATAGTGTTTCTCTGGTACCTCTCCTGAGATGTGGTCAGTAGTGGTTAAATAGTGTTTCTCTGGTACCTCTCTGAGATGTGGTCAGTAGTGATTAAATAGTGTTTCTCTGGTACCTCTCCTGAGATGTGGTCAGTAGTGATTAAACAGTGTTTCTCTGGTACCTCTCCTGAGATGTGGTCAGTAGTGGTTAAACAGTGTTTCTCTGGTACCTCTCCTGAGATGTGGTCAGTAGTGATTAAACAGTGTTTCTCTGGTACCTCTCTGAGATGTGGTCAGTAGTGATTAAATAGTGTTTCTCTGGTACCTCTCTGAGATGTGGTCAGTAGTGATTAAACAGTGTTTCTCTGGTACCTCTCTGAGATGTGGTCAGTAGTGATTAAATAGTGTTTCTCTGGTACCTCTCCTGAGATGTGGTCAGTAGTGCCAACACAGTGTTTCTCTGGTACCTCTCTGAGATGTGGTCAGTAGTGATTAAATAGTGTTTCTCTGGTACCTCTCCTGAGATGTGGTCAGTAGTGATTAAATAGTGTTTCTCTGGTACCTCTCCTGAGATGTGGTCAGTAGTGCCAACACAGTGTTTCTCTGGTACCTCTCTGAGATGTGGTCAGTAGTGATTAAATAGTGTTTCTCTGGTACCTCTCCTGAGATGTGGTCAGTAGTGATTAAATAGTGTTTCTCTGGTACCTCTCTGAGAGGTGGTCAGTAGTGATTAAATAGTGTTTCTCTGGTACCTCTCTGAGATGTGGTCAGTAGTGATTAAATAGTGTTTCTCTGGTACCTCTCTGAGATGTGGTCAGTAGTGGTTAAACAGTGTTTCTCTGGTACCTCTCCTGAGATGTGGTCAGTAGTGATTAAACAGTGTTTCTCTGGTACCTCTCTGAGATGTGGTCAGTAGTGATTAAATAGTGTTTCTCTGGTACCTCTCTGAGATGTGGTCAGTAGTGATTAAACAGTGTTTCTCTGGTACCTCTCTGAGATGTGGTCAGTAGTGATTAAATAGTGTTTCTCTGGTACCTCTCCTGAGATGTGGTCAGTAGTGCCAACACAGTGTTTCTCTGGTACCTCTCTGAGATGTGGTCAGTAGTGATTAAATAGTGTTTCTCTGGTACCTCTCCTGAGATGTGGTCAGTAGTGATTAAATAGTGTTTCTCTGGTACCTCTCTGAGAGGTGGTCAGTAGTGATTAAATAGTGTTTCTCTGGTACCTCTCTGAGATGTGGTCAGTAGTGATTAAATAGTGTTTCTCTGGTACCTCTCTGAGATGTGGTCAGTAGTGATTAAAACAGTGTTTCTATGGTACTTCTCCTGAGATGTGGTCAGTAGTGATTAAACAGTGTTTCTCTGGTACCTCTCTGAGATGTGGTCAGTAGTGCTAACACAGTGTTTCTCTGGTACCTCTCTGAGAGGTGGTCAGTAGTGGTTAAATAGTGTTTCTCTGGTACTTCTCCTGAGATGTGGTCAGTAGTGATTAAACAGTGTTTCTCTGGTACCTCTCTGAGATGTGGTCAGTAGTGATTAAACAGTGTTTCTCTGGTACCTCTCCTGAGATGTGGTCAGTAGTGATTAAATAGTGTTTCTCTGGTACCTCTCCTGAGATGTGGTCAGTAGTGATCAAATAGTGTTTCTCTGGTACCTCTCTGAGATGTGGTCAGTAGTGGTTAAATAGTGTTTCTCTGGTACCTCTCTGAGATGTGGTCAGTAGTGATCAAATAGTGTTTCTCTGGTACCTCTCTGAGATGTGGTCAGTAGTGATTAAATAGTGTTTCTCTGGTACCTCTCCTGAGATGTGGTCAGTAGTGATTAAATAGTGTTTCTCTGGTACCTCTCTGAGATGTGGTCAGTAGTGGTTAAACAGTGTTTCTCTGGTACCTCTCCTGAGATGTGGTCAGTAGTGATCAAATAGTGTTTCTCTGGTACCTCTCTGAGATGTGGTCAGTAGTGGTTAAACAGTGTTTCTCTGGTACCTCTCTGAGATGTGGTCAGTAGTGGTTAAATAGTGTTTCTCTGGTACCTCTCTGAGATGTGGTCAGTAGTGATTAAATAGTGTTTCTCTGGTACCTCTCTGAGATGTGGTCAGTAGTGATTAAATAGTGTTTCTCTGGTACCTCTCCTGAGATGTGGTCAGTAGTGATTAAACAGTGTTTCTCTGGTACTTCTCCTGAGATGTGGTCAGTAGTGATTAAACAGTGTTTCTCTGGTACCTCTCCTGAGATGTGGTCAGTAGTGCCAACACAGTGTTTCTCTGGTACCTCTCCTGAGATGTGGTCAGTAGTGGTTAAATAGTGTTTCTCTGGTACCTCTCTGAGAGGTGGTCAGTAGTGATTAAAACAGTGTTTCTCTGGTACCTCTCCTGAGATGTGGTCAGTAGTGATTAAATAGTGTTTCTCTGGTACCTCTCCTGAGATGTGGTCAGTAGTGATTAAATAGTGTTTCTCTGGTACCTCTCCTGAGATGTGGTCAGTAGTGATTACATAGTGTTTCTCTGGTACCTCTCCTGAGATGTGGTCAGTAGTGATTAAATAGTGTTTCTCTGGTACCTCTCCTGAGATGTGGTCAGTAGTGATTAAATAGTGTTTCTCTGGTACCTCTCCTGAGATGTGGTCAGTAGTGATTAAATAGTGTTTCTCTGGTACTTCTCCTGAGATGTGGTCAGTAGTGATTAAATAGTGTTTCTCTGGTACCTCTCCTGAGAGGTGGTCAGTAGTGGTTAAATAGTGTTTCTCTGGTACCTCTCTGAGATGTGGTCAGTAGTGCTAACACAGTGTTTCTCTGGTACCTCTCTGAGAGGTGGTCAGTAGTGATTACATAGTGTTTCTCTGGTACCTCTCTGAGAGGTGGTCAGTAGTGGTTAAATAGTGTTTCTCTGGTACCTCTCTGAGATGTGGTCAGTAGTGCTAACACAGTGTTTCTCTGGTACCTCTCCTGAGATGTGGTCAGTAGTGATTAAACAGTGTTTCTCTGGTACCTCTCTGAGATGTGGTCAGTAGTGGTTAAATAGTGTTTCTCTGGTACCTCTCCTGAGATGTGGTCAGTAGTGATTAAATAGTGTTTCTCTGGTACCTCTCCTGAGATGTGGTCAGTAGTGATTAAACAGTGTTTCTCTGGTACCTCTCCTGAGATGTGGTCAGTAGTGATTAAATAGTGTTTCTCTGGTACCTCTCTGAGATGTGGTCAGTAGTGGTTAAATAGTGTTTCTCTGGTACCTCTCTGAGATGTGGTCAGTAGTGCTAACACAGTGTTTCTCTGGTACCTCTCTGAGATGTGGTCAGTAGTGGTTAAATAGTGTTTCTCTGGTACCTCTCCTAAGATGTGGTCAGTAGTGCTAACACAGTGTTTCTCTGGTACCTCTCTGAGATGTGGTCAGTAGTGATTAAATAGTGTTTCTCTGGTACCTCTCTGAGATGTGGTCAGTAGTGATTAAATAGTGTTTCTCTGGTACCTCTCTGAGATGTGGTCAGTAGTGATAAAACAGTGTTTCTCTGGTACCTCTCCTGAGATGTGGTCAGTAGTGATTAAACAGTGTTTCTCTGGTACCTCTCTGAGATGTGGTCAGTAGTGATTAAATAGTGTTTCTCTGGTACCTCTCTGAGATGTGGTCAGTAGTGGTTAAATAGTGTTTCTCTGGTACCTCTCTGAGATGTGGTCAGTAGTGATTAAATAGTGTTTCTCTGGTACCTCTCTGAGATGTGGTCAGTAGTGATTAAATAGTGTTTCTCTGGTACCTCTCCTGAGATGTGGTCAGTAGTGATTAAACAGTGTTTCTCTGGTACCTCTCTGAGATGTGGTCAGTAGTGATTAAATAGTGTTTCTCTGGTACCTCTCTGAGATGTGGTCAGTAGTGGTTAAATAGTGTTTCTCTGGTACCTCTCCTGAGATGTGGTCAGTAGTGATTAAATAGTGTTTCTCTGGTACCTCTCCTGAGATGTGGTCAGTAGTGCTAACACAGTGTTTCTCTGGTACCTCTCTGAGATGTGGTCAGTAGTGGTTAAATAGTGTTTCTCTGGTACCTCTCCTGAGATGTGGTCAGTAGTGGTTAAATAGTGTTTCTCTGGTACCTCTCCTGAGATGTGGTCAGTAGTGATTAAATAGTGTTTCTCTGGTACCTCTCTGAGATGTGGTCAGTAGTGATTAAATAGTGTTTCTCTGGTACCTCTCCTGAGATGTGGTCAGTAGTGATTAAACAGTGTTTCTCTGGTACCTCTCTGAGATGTGGTCAGTAGTGATTAAATAGTGTTTCTCTGGTACCTCTCTGAGATGTGGTCAGTAGTGGTTAAATAGTGTTTCTCTGGTACCTCTCCTGAGATGTGGTCAGTAGTGATTAAATAGTGTTTCTCTGGTACCTCTCTGAGATGTGGTCAGTAGTGATTAAATAGTGTTTCTCTGGTACCTCTCTGAGATGTGGTCAGTAGTGATTAAATAGTGTTTCTCTGGTACCTCTCTGAGATGTGGTCAGTAGTGATTAAAACAGTGTTTCTCTGGTACTTCTCCTGAGATGTGGTCAGTAGTGATTAAACAGTGTTTCTCTGGTACCTCTCTGAGATGTGGTCAGTAGTGATTAAATAGTGTTTCTCTGGTACCTCTCTGAGATGTGGTCAGTAGTGCTAACACAGTGTTTCTCTGGTACCTCTCTGAGAGGTGGTCAGTAGTGGTTAAATAGTGTTTCTCTGGTACTTCTCCTGAGATGTGGTCAGTAGTGATTAAACAGTGTTTCTCTGGTACCTCTCCTGAGATGTGGTCAGTAGTGATTACATAGTGTTTCTCTGGTACCTCTCTGAGAGGTGGTCAGTAGTGGTTAAATAGTGTTTCTCTGGTACCTCTCTGAGATGTGGTCAGTAGTGCTAACACAGTGTTTCTCTGGTACCTCTCTGAGATGTGGTCAGTAGTGCTAACACAGTGTTTCTCTGGTACCTCTCTGAGAGGTGGTCAGTAGTGATTACATAGTGTTTCTCTGGTACCTCTCTGAGAGGTGGTCAGTAGTGGTTAAATAGTGTTTCTCTGGTACCTCTCTGAGATGTGGTCAGTAGTGCTAACACAGTGTTTCTCTGGTACCTCTCTGAGATGTGGTCAGTAGTGATTAAACAGTGTTTCTCTGGTACCTCTCTGAAATGTGGTCAGTAGTGGTTAAATAGTGTTTCTCTGGTACCTCTCTGAGATGTGGTCAGTAGTGCTAACACAGTGTTTCTCTGGTACCTCTCTGAGAGGTGGTCAGTAGTGATTACATAGTGTTTCTCTGGTACCTCTCTGAGATGTGGTCAGTAGTGATTAAACAGTGTTTCTCTGGTACCTCTCTGAAATGTGGTCAGTAGTGGTTAAATAGTGTTTCTCTGGTACCTCTCTGAGATGTGGTCAGTAGTGCTAACACAGTGTTTCTCTGGTACCTCTCTGAGAGGTGGTCAGTAGTGATTACATAGTGTTTCTCTGGTACCTCTCTGAGAGGTGGTCAGTAGTGGTTAAATAGTGTTTCTCTGGTACCTCTCTGAGATGTGGTCAGTAGTGATTAAATAGTGTTTCTCTGGTACCTCTCTGAGATGTGGTCAGTAGTGATTAAATAGTGTTTCTCTGGTACCTCTCTGAGATGTGGTCAGTAGTGATTAAATAGTGTTTCTCTGGTACCTCTCCTGAGATGTGGTCAGTAGTGATTAAATAGTGTTTCTCTGGTACCTCTCCTGAGATGTGGTCAGTAGTGGTTAAATAGTGTTTCTCTGGTACCTCTCCTGAGATGTGGTCAGTAGTGATTAAATAGTGTTTCTCTGGTACCTCTCTGAGATGTGGTCAGTAGTGCTAACACAGTGTTTCTCTGGTACCTCTCTGAGATGTGGTCAGTAGTGGTTAAATAGTGTTTCTCTGGTACCTCTCCTGAGATGTGGTCAGTAGTGATTAAATAGTGTTTCTCTGGTACCTCTCTGAGATGTGGTCAGTAGTGCTAACACAGTGTTTCTCTGGTACCTCTCTGAGAGGTGGTCAGTAGTGGTTAAACAGTGTTTCTCTGGTACTTCTCCTGAGATGTGGTCAGTAGTGATTAAATAGTGTTTCTCTGGTACCTCTCTGAGATGTGGTCAGTAGTGATTAAACAGTGTTTCTCTGGTACCTCTCCTGAGATGTGGTCAGTAGTGATTAAAACAGTGTTTCTCTGGTACCTCTCTGAAATGTGGTCAGTAGTGATTAAAACAGTGTTTCTCTGGTACCTCTCCTGAGATGTGGTCAGTAGTGGTTAAATAGTGTTTCTCTGGTACCTCTCTGAGATGTGGTCAGTAGTGCTAACACAGTGTTTCTCTGGTACCTCTCTGAGAGGTGGTCAGTAGTGGTTAAATAGTGTTTCTCTGGTACCTCTCTGAGATGTGGTCAGTAGTGATTAAATAGTGTTTCTCTGGTACCTCTCCTGAGATGTGGTCAGTAGTGGTTAAATAGTGTTTCTCTGGTACCTCTCCTGAGATGTGGTCAGTAGTGGTTAAATAGTGTTTCTCTGGTACCTCTCTGAGATGTGGTCAGTAGTGATTAAATAGTGTTTCTCTGGTACCTCTCCTGAGATGTGGTCAGTAGTGATTAAAACAGTGTTTCTCTGGTACCTCTCCTGAGATGTGGTCAGTAGTGATTAAATAGTGTTTCTCTGGTACCTCTCCTGAGATGTGGTCAGTAGTGATTAAATAGTGTTTCTCTGGTACCTCTCCTGAGATGTGGTCAGTAGTGATTAAATAGTGTTTCTCTGGTACCTCTCCTGAGATGTGGTCAGTAGTGATTAAAACAGTGTTTCTCTGGTACCTCTCCTGAGATGTGGTCAGTAGTGATTAAATAGTGTTTCTCTGGTACCTCTCTGAGAGGTGGTCAGTAGTGATTACATAGTGTTTCTCTGGTACCTCTCTGAGAGGTGGTCAGTAGTGGTTAAATAGTGTTTCTCTGGTACCTCTCTGAGATGTGGTCAGTAGTGCTAACACAGTGTTTCTCTGGTACCTCTCTGAGATGTGGTCAGTAGTGATTAAACAGTGTTTCTCTGGTACCTCTCTGAAATGTGGTCAGTAGTGGTTAAATAGTGTTTCTCTGGTACCTCTCTGAGATGTGGTCAGTAGTGGTTAAACAGTGTTTCTCTGGTACCTCTCCTGAGATGTGGTCAGTAGTGGTTAAATAGTGTTTCTCTGGTACCTCTCTGAGATGTGGTCAGTAGTGATTAAATAGTGTTTCTCTGGTACCTCTCCTGAGATGTGGTCAGTAGTGGTTAAATAGTGTTTCTCTGGTACCTCTCCTGAGATGTGGTCAGTAGTGATTAAATAGTGTTTCTCTGGTACCTCTCTGAGATGTGGTCAGTAGTGCTAACACAGTGTTTCTCTGGTACCTCTCTGAGATGTGGTCAGTAGTGGTTAAATAGTGTTTCTCTGGTACCTCTCCTGAGATGTGGTCAGTAGTGATTAAATAGTGTTTCTCTGGTACCTCTCTGAGATGTGGTCAGTAGTGCTAACACAGTGTTTCTCTGGTACCTCTCTGAGAGGTGGTCAGTAGTGGTTAAACAGTGTTTCTCTGGTACTTCTCCTGAGATGTGGTCAGTAGTGATTAAATAGTGTTTCTCTGGTACCTCTCTGAGATGTGGTCAGTAGTGATTAAACAGTGTTTCTCTGGTACCTCTCCTGAGATGTGGTCAGTAGTGATTAAAACAGTGTTTCTCTGGTACCTCTCTGAAATGTGGTCAGTAGTGATTAAAACAGTGTTTCTCTGGTACCTCTCCTGAGATGTGGTCAGTAGTGGTTAAATAGTGTTTCTCTGGTACCTCTCTGAGATGTGGTCAGTAGTGCTAACACAGTGTTTCTCTGGTACCTCTCTGAGAGGTGGTCAGTAGTGGTTAAATAGTGTTTCTCTGGTACCTCTCTGAGATGTGGTCAGTAGTGATTAAATAGTGTTTCTCTGGTACCTCTCCTGAGATGTGGTCAGTAGTGGTTAAATAGTGTTTCTCTGGTACCTCTCCTGAGATGTGGTCAGTAGTGGTTAAATAGTGTTTCTCTGGTACCTCTCTGAGATGTGGTCAGTAGTGATTAAATAGTGTTTCTCTGGTACCTCTCCTGAGATGTGGTCAGTAGTGATTAAAACAGTGTTTCTCTGGTACCTCTCCTGAGATGTGGTCAGTAGTGATTAAATAGTGTTTCTCTGGTACCTCTCCTGAGATGTGGTCAGTAGTGATTAAATAGTGTTTCTCTGGTACCTCTCCTGAGATGTGGTCAGTAGTGATTAAATAGTGTTTCTCTGGTACCTCTCCTGAGATGTGGTCAGTAGTGATTAAAACAGTGTTTCTCTGGTACCTCTCCTGAGATGTGGTCAGTAGTGATTAAATAGTGTTTCTCTGGTACCTCTCTGAGAGGTGGTCAGTAGTGATTACATAGTGTTTCTCTGGTACCTCTCTGAGAGGTGGTCAGTAGTGGTTAAATAGTGTTTCTCTGGTACCTCTCTGAGATGTGGTCAGTAGTGCTAACACAGTGTTTCTCTGGTACCTCTCTGAGATGTGGTCAGTAGTGATTAAACAGTGTTTCTCTGGTACCTCTCTGAAATGTGGTCAGTAGTGGTTAAATAGTGTTTCTCTGGTACCTCTCTGAGATGTGGTCAGTAGTGCTAACACAGTGTTTCTCTGGTACCTCTCTGAGAGGTGGTCAGTAGTGATTACATAGTGTTTCTCTGGTACCTCTCTGAGATGTGGTCAGTAGTGATTAAACAGTGTTTCTCTGGTACCTCTCTGAAATGTGGTCAGTAGTGGTTAAATAGTGTTTCTCTGGTACCTCTCTGAGATGTGGTCAGTAGTGCTAACACAGTGTTTCTCTGGTACCTCTCTGAGAGGTGGTCAGTAGTGATTACATAGTGTTTCTCTGGTACCTCTCTGAGAGGTGGTCAGTAGTGGTTAAATAGTGTTTCTCTGGTACCTCTCTGAGATGTGGTCAGTAGTGGTTAAATAGTGTTTCTCTGGTACCTCTCCTGAGATGTGGTCAGTAGTGGTTAAATAGTGTTTCTCTGGTACCTCTCCTGAGATGTGGTCAGTAGTGATTAAATAGTGTTTCTCTGGTACCTCTCCTGAGATGTGGTCAGTAGTGATTAAATAGTGTTTCTCTGGTACCTCTCTGAGATGTGGTCAGTAGTGATTAAATAGTGTTTCTCTGGTACCTCTCTGAGATGTGGTCAGTAGTGCTAACACAGTGTTTCTCTGGTACCTCTCTGAGATGTGGTCAGTAGTGCTAACACAGTGTTTCTCTGGTACCTCTCTGAGATGTGGTCAGTAGTGGTTAAATAGTGTTTCTCTGGTACCTCTCCTGAGATGTGGTCAGTAGTGATTAAATAGTGTTTCTCTGGTACCTCTCTGAGATGTGGTCAGTAGTGCTAACACAGTGTTTCTCTGGTACCTCTCTGAGAGGTGGTCAGTAGTGGTTAAACAGTGTTTCTCTGGTACTTCTCCTGAGATGTGGTCAGTAGTGATTAAATAGTGTTTCTCTGGTACCTCTCTGAGATGTGGTCAGTAGTGATTAAACAGTGTTTCTCTGGTACCTCTCCTGAGATGTGGTCAGTAGTGATTAAAACAGTGTTTCTCTGGTACCTCTCTGAAATGTGGTCAGTAGTGATTAAAACAGTGTTTCTCTGGTACCTCTCTGAGATGTGGTCAGTAGTGGTTAAATAGTGTTTCTCTGGTACCTCTCTGAGATGTGGTCAGTAGTGCTAACACAGTGTTTCTCTGGTACCTCTCTGAGAGGTGGTCAGTAGTGGTTAAATAGTGTTTCTCTGGTACCTCTCTGAGATGTGGTCAGTAGTGATTAAATAGTGTTTCTCTGGTACCTCTCCTGAGATGTGGTCAGTAGTGATCAAATAGTGTTTCTCTGGTACCTCTCCTGAGATGTGGTCAGTAGTGATTAAATAGTGTTTCTCTGGTACCTCTCCTGAGATGTGGTCAGTAGTGATTAAATAGTGTTTCTCTGGTACCTCTCCTGAGATGTGGTCAGTAGTGATTAAAACAGTGTTTCTCTGGTACCTCTCCTGAGATGTGGTCAGTAGTGATTAAATAGTGTTTCTCTGGTACCTCTCCTGAGATGTGGTCAGTAGTGGTTAAACAGTGTTTCTCTGGTACCTCTCCTGAGATGTGGTCAGTAGTGATTAAATAGTGTTTCTCTGGTACCTCTCCTGAGATGTGGTCAGTAGTGATTAAATAGTGTTTCTCTGGTACCTCTCCTGAGATGTGGTCAGTAGTGATTAAATAGTGTTTCTCTGGTACCTCTCTGAGATGTGGTCAGTAGTGGTTAAATAGTGTTTCTCTGGTACCTCTCTGAGATGTGGTCAGTAGTGGTTAAACAGTGTTTCTCTGGTACCTCTCCTGAGATGTGGTCAGTAGTGGTTAAATAGTGTTTCTCTGGTACCTCTCTGAGATGTGGTCAGTAGTGATTAAATAGTGTTTCTCTGGTACCTCTCTGAGAGGTGGTCAGTAGTGATTAAATAGTGTTTCTCTGGTACCTCTCTGAGATGTGGTCAGTAGTGATTAAATAGTGTTTCTCTGGTACCTCTCCTGAGATGTGGTCAGTAGTGGTTAAACAGTGTTTCTCTGGTACCTCTCCTGAGAGGTGGTCAGTAGTGATTAAATAGTGTTTCTCTGGTACCTCTCTGAGATGTGGTCAGTAGTGATTAAATAGTGTTTCTCTGGTACCTCTCTGAGATGTGGTCAGTAGTGATTAAATAGTGTTTCTCTGGTACCTCTCCTGAGATGTGGTCAGTAGTGGTTAAATAGTGTTTCTCTGGTACCTCTCTGAGATGTGGTGAGTAGTGATTAAACAGTGTTTCTCTGGTACCTCTCTGAGATGTGGTCAGTAGTGATTAAATAGTGTTTCTCTGGTACCTCTCTGAGATGTGGTCAGTAGTGGTTAAATAGTGTTTCTCTGGTACCTCTCCTGAGATGTGGTCAGTAGTGATTAAATAGTGTTTCTCTGGTACCTCTCCTGAGATGTGGTCAGTAGTGATTAAATAGTGTTTCTCTGGTACCTCTCTGAGATGTGGTCAGTAGTGCCAACACAGTGTTTCTCTGGTACCTCTCTGAGATGTGGTCAGTAGTGATTAAATAGTGTTTCTCTGGTACCTCTCTGAGATGTGGTCAGTAGTGATTAAATAGTGTTTCTCTGGTACTTCTCTGAGATGTGGTCAGTAGTGATTAAATAGTGTTTCTCTGGTACCTCTCTGAGATGTGGTCAGTAGTGATTAAATAGTGTTTCTCTGGTACCTCTCTGAGATGTGGTCAGTAGTGGTTAAATAGTGTTTCTCTGGTACTTCTCCTGAGATGTGGTCAGTAGTGATTAAATAGTGTTTCTCTGGTACCTCTCTGAGATGTGGTCAGTAGTGATTAAATAGTGTTTCTCTGGTACCCCTCCTGAGATGTGGGCAGTAGTGATTAAACAGTGTTTCTCTGGTACCTCTCTGAGATGTGGTCAGTAGTGCCAACACAGTGTTTCTCTGGTACCTCTCTGAGATGTGGTCAGTAGTGATTAAACAGTGTTTCTCTGGTACCTCTCTGAGATGTGGTCAGTAGTGCCAACACAGTGTTTCTCTGGTACCTCTCTGAGATGTGGTCAGTAGTGATTAAACAGTGTTTCTCTGGTACCTCTCCTGAGATGTGGTCAGTAGTGCCAACACAGTGTTTCTCTGGTACCTCTCTGAGATGTGGTCAGTAGTGATTAAACAGTGTTTCTCTGGTACCTCTCTGAGATGTGGTCAGTAGTGATTAAACAGTGTTTCTCTGGTACCTCTCTGAGATGTGGTCAGTAGTGATTAAATAGTGTTTCTCTGGTACTTCTCCTGAGATGTGGTCAGTAGTGCCAACACAGTGTTTCTCTGGTACCTCTCTGAGATGTGGTCAGTAGTGATTAAATAGTGTTTCTCTGGTACCTCTCTGAGATGTGGTCAGTAGTGATTAAATAGTGTTTCTCTGGTACTTCTCCTGAGATGTGGTCAGTAGTGATTAAATAGTGTTTCTCTGGTACCTCTCCTGAGATGTGGTCAGTAGTGGTTAAATAGTGTTTCTCTGGTACCTCTCTGAGATGTGGTCAGTAGTGATTAAATAGTGTTTCTCTGGTACTTCTCCTGAGATGTGGTCAGTAGTGGTTAAACAGTGTTTCTCTGGTACCTCTCCTGAGATGTGGGAAGCTCCTGGTACAGAGGATACTCATGAACTTAATCTCCATGTCGTCAGAGTCTTCGTTACAGGCATCGGCCAGTTCCTGATAAGAGAATCAACACTATTCCACAATAAACCCCGTTGAAAAATCAAACAAGCGAGAGTCATGTTGCATGATGTACTCACCTGGGCGTCCACCAATGCTCTGTCCCAGTCGGCTGGACCCTGCTCTCTCGCCCCCTGGTGGGGGGGGGAGGAAGAGCACGGCAGGAATTGTCATGTAGAATAGATTTAACTCGTTCCTATAGAATTATATGTCCCTTTGTTTTGTAGATGTACA